>NC_063188.1:37840886-37861981 GCF_023159225.1 Perognathus longimembris pacificus
ATGTTGTTAATATTTAGGTATATTTATCTTGTCTTTTATCAAGGAATGAAAACGTAATTGAAATTTTGAGGTTTTATTTGTCTTTACCCCATTTCCTTTTACCTTCCAGCCCATTTTCTTATCATTAAAAGTGTATTTTATTTGTTTCCAGGAGCAAATATGAGTATTAGTCAAACCAGTGCTACAGGTCTAAGTACAAACTCCCAACATCACTTGAAGTTGATATGAAATTCCAGACACTCTCCACTTGCTAACCCAACCCTGAAATCATACTACTCCTATCTGTCTTGAATTCATCAGAACTCGTCTCATGGGCTCCGGGTAATGGGTGTATGTCTGTAATCACAACACTCGGGAGTTAGAGGCAGGAGGCTCATCAGTTTAAGATTAGCCTAGACTGCATAACAAGACCCTGTCTCAAAAAAATAATAATAATAAAGAAGGGAAAAAAAGAACTTATCTGGGGCTGGGGATATGGCCTAGTGGCAAGAGTGCCTGCCTCATATACATGAGGCCCTGGGTTCGATTCCCCAGCACCACATATACAGAAAATGGCCAGAAGTGGCTCTGTGGCTCAAGTGGCAGAGTGCTAGCCTTGAGCAAAAAGAAGCCAGGGACAGTGCTCAGGCCCAGAGTCCAAGCCCCAGGACTGGCCAAAAAAAAAAAAAGAAGAAGAACTTATCTAATGATAATGTCTATATCTATTTGCGATCAATTCCAAATATACCTTCTAGGGGTATGTTCGTTTTCCCGGTTTTAGTTCACTTCTTTCACCTTCCCTAATACCAAAACACAGTGCTCCACTGGTAATTCCTCTATATCCTCAAATTCTCTGAATCTATTCTTCATTGTCTTGTTTCACCAGAAATGAAGCTCTTCCCAGAGTATTCTATCCTTTGACTACCTAAGAAGAGCATATGATTTTTTCCTTAGTTCCACAGGACTGCAGAGCCTAAAGGTTAGGAAAGTGATCTTATTTTCCATTGCTACCTTTAAATGATTAGTTTCTTGCTTCCCCCAAACCCTCCAGTTTAGGACAGCTTATTTCACAGATTACCCTTTGTTCTTGTCATGTATCAAACTTCATCTATGACAAGCATGATGCTATGCACATTTGTAATCACAGATCTTGGGAGGTAGAGGCAGGAAGCAAACACTGTGGGGCCTTGTCTTAAAAAATTCAAATTTTCACAATTCTTGCCTCATTTCACTTAATTCTTAGAACATGGTTATTCTCAACAGTAGTTGTCCTGCCTTAATGCTTGATGAATTTATAGATGATCATTTTGATAAACTAGCCCTTTTTCTTCTTTATATATTTTTCCTCCATAGTATTGCCATTGTTGCTACCTTGGTTATTGACAAGACGAAGGGATAAGAATCAGCTCTGTACCTTAACTAAATGTTATTCCCATGGCTTGGCACACTGCAATTCTCCAGCCCAGTCTCCAGCTCAGAATCTTAATCTGAATATGAAAGCCTGCTCCCCCACCCTCTTAGGTGACAGGCGTCTAAGAGACCTGACCAGAGACTTGTTCAAATAATAGGTTCCTGGAGCCAGACCTGCACCATAAACTGGTGAAACTCTTTGAATCTTCCAGCTACCTATGAGCCCTCATCCACTACCCCTCCACCTCTTTCCCCATTACCCATGCCTCTGGTCTCCTGACTCTCCATTAAAGTTTATCTGGTCTGTTTAGGTCATTTTCTGCTCTTTATTTTAATACCTTCATGACTCAGTTTCCTAACACTGTTCCCTATATTTTATTATTGCAATTTTAACAACCCACCCATACTTTTCATTCAAGTAATCTTTTTCCTCACCTCCTGTAAGGTCCACCCTCCCTTCCCGCCCCCCAGCTCCATGCAGATGCCCCAGCCCACGTAACGTCTCAGCCCAGTACCTGCATTACCTTAGTAACTGGTGTACTTGGAGACAGCCACCTCCCCTCACCAGGCCACACCTCCCCACCCCTGCCCTAGATGAGGCATGGATGGCCTGGGGTCAGCCTTTCTTTCCAGGCATGCATCATCTCGGCCACTGACCTGCACTTCGGGAATAAACTTTTCTCTCCTGCCTGAATACCGCATGGTGTTCTTGTTCATCAGCTATGTACTTTAATAAACCTTATATATGGTCCTATACCTTACACCTCCTACTTTTCAGTTCCCTCCCTTTTGACTTTATTGCACCCTGACCAGAAGTTCCAATATATTGATGGTATCAAATTGTCATCAGATTGTCACCACTTCTTGTTCCCTTTATTATCTCTTCCTTCATTCTCTGGCTCTAATGTCATACTCAGTCTTTATAGTCTTCCTCTATCTTGTCACTGTTTTCATTTGTCTTGTTTCCTTGGAAAAATCACACAGCTGCATCCAACAGTCCTTGGAAGATCTGAACGACAGGTTCCCTTGTCCTGTCTGTCTTTACCAATGTTAAGAGGAAAATTTCAGGAGTAAATCACAGCTGGGAAGAATGGCTGAAATTGCACAGCCTGAACAAGAGGAAGATATAGATAGAGGTACTCTTCTGTGAGAAGCAAAAGCAGCTCCAGACTCTTCTGTGAGGGGAAACTGTAGTTTTTGGGTCCCCTGTGTACTTAGTCCCTTGACCACCAAGGCCACCATGTGAGGCTCATCATAGAGATTACCTCTCATTTCAGGGAAAAGTCCCACAGTTACTTCACTCTGAAGAGGCAAGTGGAAACTGTTCACAAGTTACTAGCTACTCTGGACAGAAAACAATTAAAACGGAGATAAGATAGAAAATTAGAGATAGCGATTATCCTCACGCTAGAGATGACCTACTTTCAGTCTCTTGAAAGACTTCTTTTTTTCCAATAAACTTTCCTCTCATTTTCACTTAAAAAAGACATTCTCTCAATTTGATTACTTGGAACAGCTTGTAGAACTTAAGAAACAGGCAGTTCTGCTAAGTCTAGCAAGAAGAACAAATTGAACAGGGAAGCTTAATACAAACCAGATAACACTGACAAACTACAATTCCCCAATCAAAGGTCTACTAACAAAGGTGACAGATGCTGGACATGAGATTGCTGACATAGCAAGATCGTTTTTCACATGTGTGAGGCCTGAAGCTCCCAGCTTTCTGTTAATTACAGTTAAGAAGTGGGCAGTCTTCCTCAGAAGCTTTCATCTCTGCAGAAATTGAGACAGAAGCATAGAGAAGTTACTCTGGATCCTGAAACAGTGCCAGTACCTGTGTGTCTCTGAGGATTAAAAAGTGTATGCCATTTTTGAAAAATGAGGAAAGTGCCCATATGATCTAATACAGTTTATGGGTTATGGAGCTATTCTGAGTTATGGATGTTCAATTCCAGCCATTATTACTGGGAGATCCAAGTCAATGACAAGCTTGAATGGGCCATGGAAGTTTGTAAGCGTTCCCTTTCCAGGACTGGAAAGTGTTTGCTATCAAGTCTGAATAAGTGCTGGACATTTCATTTGTAGAATGATTATGTAGAGTGTTTATGTGGCTTAATGCACTATTCTAGTCACTCTTTTTCTACAAGAAAAGTCTAGAAGGAATAGCATTTACCTGGGCTATGAATTGGATGAGATTTCCTTTTACAATCTGAATGACAGGTCTCACATTCATATTTTTAAGTTTTTTTTTTAAATACTAAAACCTTATTTGTATATTAGATGTGATTCTAAACTTATTACCTGTGTAATAACAGATGAAAATGTACTGTGATAGTTCTTAACTTCTTTTCTGCAAGTTATGGCCAGTCAGTGATGGGAATCAACTCTGTTACCATAACTCTGTTGCTCCCATGGCTTGGCACACTGACTACCCTTCCCCCAAGGGATCTTTCAGAAATTCTCCAGCCCAGTCTCCAGCCCAGAATCTTAATCTAAAAATGAAAGCCCGCTCCCCCAGCCTCTCAGGTGACAGTTGCCTGAGACCCAGGTGACTTGCACAAGCAATAGGTTCCTGGAGCCTTTGAACCCTCCAGCTACTGTGACCCTGCCCCCTAACCATTACCCCCCATCTCTACCCCCATTACAACATGCCTCTTGTCTCCTGACTCCTCAATAACCCTGGCAGCCTTCTTCAACATTCCATTAAAGTTTATCTGGTCTGTTGAGTTTATTTTCTTCTCTTTCTTTATTCTAATACCCTCTGAAAGGATATGTTTTGGCCATCCCAGGGGACCATGCAGAGATAATCACAGACAGGAGAAGAAAGTTCATAAGGAGGTTTATTAGTGGGGCCATAGTTCCCACGGGAGAGGGAGCTACATGGCGTCTGCACCTTATCCAGGTGGCAGCTTCTCTCCTGTGGGTAAAGGGGAAGTAGGTAGGTAGGTAGTAGGAGTGGCTCATTAGGTATAGGTGTATCTGGGGGCTAGTGAGAGGAGCTGAGGACCTGAGGCTAGGGAAATGCTAACACCTTCATGACTCAATTTTCTAACAGAAGTTTATACAAATGCTACAGAATCTAGCATAATTTTTTGAGGGGTGTTGAGGTTCAAACCTAGGCCTCAAACATGCTAGGCAAGTGGTCTACCACTGAGTTACACTCCTATCCCACTTTTGTTTTCATCTTGAGACAGGGTCTCACTGTGTAGCCTAGGCTGCTGGCCTGGAGCTCAAAATTCTTCTGCTGGTTTCCAAGGTGCTAGGATTATAGGAATAAGCCACTCCATCTTAGGTTGTGATTCCATAACCCAATAGAATAAACTTTGTGCAAATTCACATGCATTATACACTTTTTCTTACCTTTTTCGTTAGTACCTCAATCTCCAGATGTGTGAGAATTTATCATGGAGGAAAAGAATTCAGAAAACCACTGGATTCGTCCAAATTGTTTTTTTTTGTCTGTAGTAAGATTTTTCTCATGAGACCTTTTTTTTTTTTTTTTTTTTTTTTTTTTTTTTTTTTTTTTAGGAGAAGTGGTACACACCTGTCATCCTAAACTATGTGGGAGGCCGAGAATGGAAGGACTGAGGTTCTAGGCAAGCTCAGACAGAAAAGTCCATGACACTCCATTTCAATAGAGGAAAGCAGAACTCAGTGGTTCACACTTGTCATCCTAGCAAAGACTGGCAGCCTAACTTTGGCAGCTTGGGATCCAGGTACAGCCCAGACAGGAAATGAAACCCTATCTCAAAAATTGCTAGTAAAAAGCATGGCTGACAGCATAGCTAAATGGTAGAGCCCTTACTTAATAATCATGAAGCCCAAGTTCAAACTCAGTACCCCCTTCATCCCCCCCCCAAAAAAAACCCAAATGCATATGCTATCAACTCTACATAGATAATGAAAAGGTTTTCTTTGATGTTCTCCTCTGATCTCATTCATACCTCAGAAAAACTACATTAGCAGTGTGATAGCCTACTAGCTGTGGTTTCCAGTCTTCTATTTTGGAATCATTTGAGGAGTTTACTTTACCCCAACTCAATGGTCTGCTGCTAAATGTTTTCAAACTTGCTTTGCAGGAGTGGAAGGTGATTTCCATGTCTGTAGCATACACACGTCTTTTATGACTGATATCAGCATACTGGTTTAAGTAATGAAATCACTCAGTTGGCAAAACTCCTAAGAATTTTATAATCAGTTACCATGAGCTAGTAGGAGTTAGCTTCAGCACATCACTACTTCAACCCCCTTGCATCTGCAATGATGGAGTAAAAAAAAAAAAAGAGAACAGGTCCAAGGCAAATTTGCCCTACAGAGTGCTTGCTGGGTTTGTAATAGTATAATCTTGGGAAATATCTGTTCTTCAATTTTCTTAAACTGTAATCTGAGGATATTTGCTGTATCTGTTTCACAGCATAATTTTGGGAATCAGAGGAATTTATGTAAAACACAGAAGATCAGGTGTGAAACACCTAGTAGATTAGTTTTATTTTCTAATTTTTTTCTTCATGTCAACTAAAAAGTCTAAACTTAACTATGGCTACCATTTTAATATTAATTTTTTTGTGTATATGAGGTGACCTAATGCAACTCAGAGATTCTAAGCTGGAAAGAATTGAAAATGGGCTTAGATTAATAATATTATAACTGAGAACAAATACGAATTTTAATTAAAACTAAAATTTATGTTATGTTGTATTCCATTATGATAAAGGATAGAGAGGGCTAGTGTACATTTAATCAGTGAAATACATTTCCTGTTCACCAATATTTAGAATGAAGGTAAAAGGTGCCAAAGGTGGTTGCTTTCATAAATACTAAAGGCATAAATTTATATTGTGAAATGAATTTCTGAATGACAAACTAAAGATTCAGGTTCATTGTTCACACCATTTTTTAAATATATATATTTTTTTGGCCAGTCCTGGGCCTTGAACTCAGGGCCTGAGCGCTGTCCCTGGCTTCTTTTTGCTCAAGGCTAGCACTCTGCCACTTGAGCCACAGCGCCACTTCTGGCCGTTTTCTGTATATGTGGTGCTGGGGAATTGAACCCAGGGCCTCATATATACGAGGCAAGCTCTCTTGCCACTAGGCCATATCCCCAGCCCCTGTTCACACCATTTTTGTGTGTGTGTGCCAGTACTGGAGCTTGAACTTGGGGCCTCATGTTGTTCCTGAGCTTTTTTTCTAGAGACTGACACTCTACCAGTTGAGCTACATTTCCACTTTGGGCATTTTTTTTTGGCTAATCCTGGAGCTTGAACTCAGGGCCTGAGCATTGTCCCTTGCTTCTTTTTGCTCAAGGCTAGCATTCTGCCACTTGAGCCACAGAGCCACTTCTGGCCGTTTACTATATATGTGGTGCTGAGGAATTGAACCTAGGGCTTCATGTATGAGAGGCAAGCACTCTAGCCGCTAGGCCATATTCCCAGCCCTCACTTTGGGCATTTTTTGATGATTAATTGGAGATAATGTCTATGGGATTGACTGCTTTTCGTGACTTTGAACCATGATCCTCAGGTCTCAGCCTCCTGAGTAGCTAGGATGACAGGCATGAGCTACTGACGATTGTGATGCATGTATTTGTTTATATTCATACATATTTATATGTGATGAAACACTGAT
The DNA here is from genome assembly GCF_023159225.1 of Perognathus longimembris pacificus. NCBI lineage: Eukaryota > Metazoa > Chordata > Mammalia > Rodentia > Heteromyidae > Perognathus > Perognathus longimembris. The sequence continues at coordinate 37,847,901 of NC_063188.1, forward strand.
GGCCAATTATTAGCTATTGATCACCATTTATTGACTATTGATTATTAATTACCAATTACTAGTTATCTGTTAATGATCATTGATTATTAATAATCAATTATTGGTTTTAATTGGTGTTTATATGTTACTTACATATTTTAAGGTAGATAAACACCTTTCACATATATAGAAATATGAATTTATTTATAGCATCTATCTCTTTTTTGGGGGGGTTATAAAAGCCCCTTTATAAAGCCATTTTAAACAAAACAAGAGAGTTTACCAAAGGGAAGAAAAGATACATAAAAAGAATAATTTGCTCCATATGTCCCCAAAAGAGGGAGGAAAAAATAAAGGGACAATGCCAACATAGAGCATATATCTTTTGATCCTAATGAAGGAATCATATAGATCAAAGATGTAGAATGATTTCATAGTATAAACATACATTGTTTACTCTCTTATTTGTTATTAGTTGAACTTATTGAAACACTAAAAATATCCAAGAAAAGTTAGCAAACATTAACCAGCTTAGAAAACATTTCATACATTACTTCTTTTTTTTTTTTTTTTGGCCAGTCCTGGGCCTTGGACTCAGGGCCTGAGCACTGTCCCTGGCTTCTTCCCGCTCAAGGCTAGCACTCCGCCACTTGAGCCACAGCGCCCCTTCTGGCCGTTTTCCATATATGTGGTGCTGGGGAATCGAACCTAGGGCCTCGTGTATCCGAGGCAGGCACTCTTGCCACTAGGCTATATCCCCAGCCTCATACATTACTTCTTAATAAAAAAAAAAAACAGAAAATTTCAAGGGGAGAATAGTAGAGAGGGTAAAATTGATTGTAACATATTGTAAACATTGATAGAAATGTAACAATGAAATTTCCCTCATATAATTTCCCTCATATAACAAGCTAATAAAAAATAGAAAATTCTAAATCTTTTGTTGTTTTTAAGACAAGGTCTTACTGTAGGGTCTAGGGTGGGGTCAAACACACAATTTTTTTGCCTCAGCCTTTTGAGTACTGGGATTCAAATCTTGTGCCACTATGTTCACACTCATATATGCATGGTTCCCTTCATGTTCACTCAGGGTTTGGATATTGTGTTGGAAGACAGGGACCCATTAAGGGACTGCTGCCTGGGAGTATAAAAAAAGTTTCTGGCCAGGTTTCAGTGGCTCATGCCTGTAATCCTAGCCACTGGGTATATTGAGATGTGAGAATTTTGGTTCAAAATCAACCTGAGCTGTTAAATCTGTGAGACTCATCTCCAATCAAGTGGTAGAGTACTAGATTTGTGCACAAAAGCTAAGAGACATCATCTAATCCCTTCAATCAAGCCCCAGGACAGGCACACAAAAAATGTGACTGCCATCAGCTAACCACAAGTCTCTCTCATTCCTTCCTCCTCTTTCATTGCCTCCCTCTTGAAAAGGTTTTGATCCTGCAATTTATAGATACAATATTTTGGCTGTGACCACCAGGGGAGAAACTTCCATATAACTTAAAAAAAATTATAAGTTCCTTTATATATCTCAGGTTAGCACTAGTATGACTTCTCTGAGATGAAGTGGTGTTACTTAAGATTTTTTCTGTTAATTTACACTTAAGTAAATACCACATATTGTTTACTAAAGCTAATTGTGGTGAGATCATGCTCATTCAGTAGACCCTGGGTCCAGTGCTTTCATTTTTTATGTAGCATATGAATTCCCCCCTCCCACACACCAGCTAGCCGGGTATGACACCGCTTGGAGAGCTTCTTGGAGGAAAAAGATCTACTAATTATGCAGTCTTCTTGAGTTTTTTCAAAAGAACACAATGTATTTCAGCAGAGATAGTGGAAGTTAAGAGACCTCTTTGTAATAACAAATAATTGAGTTCCAGGCCAACATTGTAACTGTTTGCAGAAAGCCCTCCTGGCTATTTGGCTACTATGCAACTTAGGGGGCATTAAAAGGAAATGTGAAGTCTTCCATGACCCCCACTCTGGTGTTGTCTTCTCTATGACCCTGGAGGAACGACTTCCTGTATAGACTCCATTTTGATTGTGTGCTCTTAACCAAGTGGTTTGGGGCTTGCTCTCACCGCCTCAGCAGCACTTCTGGATTTTCTCCTATCCCTCGAGGTGCAGACTACACATACGCATCTCACGAAATCTCTGTAAGGGTATCTGTGACTGGGTACTGCTTTCCATACACACCATGGGTGAGTTGCTCAGCTCGAGGACCAAGCGATTCTTAATCCCTCCCCCACCCAGTAAAACACAGACCCAGGTGGTAAGCTGCTGGGCTATTTTCCACTCTCTTCAGAGCATGGTTCTGTATGGATATAGTTAAAATGTACCTCTAGTTTAAAGAGGATTTTTTTCCTTCCTTCCTTCCTCCTTCCCTTCCTTCCTCACTTCTTCCCTCCCTCCCTCTTTCCTTTTTGCCGATCTAGGGGCTTGAACTCAGGTCCTGGGAGCTGTCTCTGAGCCTCTTTGTGCTCAAGACTAGCACTCTACCTACTTGAGCCACAGCTCCACCTAGGGCTTTTTCTAAGTAGTTTACTGGAGATGACCACCACACTGAATTATCTACAGGGGCTGGCTTCTAAAGACTATCCTCAGGTCTCAATCTCCTTACTAGTTAGGATTACAGGCATGAGCTACTGGCACCCAACTATTGAAGGTTATAATTCTTTTCAGGGTTAAGGAAGACTGCCTAACATGGTCACGTGGTGCGGTGTGGTGAGGCATGGTGAGGATGGGTAATTAAATATTATTATTTTTTGCTGGTCCTGCGGCTTGAAGTCAGGGCCAGCACACTGTTCCTGAGCTTCTTTTGCTCAAGACTACTGCTCTACTACTTGAGCTATAGCGCCACTTCAGGCTGTTTTTGAGTAGTTTGTTGGAGATGAGAGCCTCATGCATTTTCATGTCTGGGTTGGCTTCTCAGTGGGGCTCAGATCTCCGCCTCCTATGTAGCTAGGATTACAGGCCTGAGCCTCCAGCTCCCAGCTGAAATGAACATTCTTAAAATTTCTATTAAGGGTAGGGAGGGGCACAGAACTCACAAATGCCTATTAATAGTAACCATAGTAAATTCTGCTACTTGTATAGGTTTTTGGAATCTGGATTTACACCCCAGCAGATGATACATTCTGAAATGTTGGTTTGGTTGTTATAGGTAGTCTTTTTTCTAGTACAAACTGCTACTGAAATTATTTTAAATGTTTATTTAACCGGAAGTTTGTTTATTTGGCATTGAGGTTCATAAAAACAATTTCCCAGCACTGTGGGTTTATGCATTCTATGAATTTTTACTGTGGATATTTTTTCCGTGTATCTATCTTTTCTTGCTGTGTATTTTGGTTGCATAGTACAAAATGCATGCAAATTGGTTTTATTAACATAATCATATTGAAATTGAACCTTTTATTTTGAGTTAGCCTTTTTCTCTAGTACTATTTTTACTTAAAAGTGCATTTTTTTCTTCTAGTGGTTATATCAGCTTCCAGTTGCCCAGTGTTTCATTGGTATACCTTTTGCCTATTTTTTCATTCATTGTATTTTTTGTGTGTCCTTTTAAGCAGCATCTTACTGAAATAATGCTTTTTGTCTGCTCTTAAAATCTAGTCAAGTGTGTGAATGCAATTGCATGTGCATGTTTTATTGGGGATGGAACCCAAAGCCTGTGGATGAAAAACATGTATCATATCATTAAGCTATACCCTAGCCCAAGATTTCTGCTTTTTAATTTGAAATATTCAGTCCATTTACAAGTAATTTCAGACATAATTTGGGTTAACTATTCTCTTTTAATATACACCTTACCATTATTTTCCTGTCATTTATTCACACTTCTTTTGCAATATTTTTAAAGGACTGAATTTTTACCTCATTTAGGTTAATTGTGAAATATTCCTTTGCTGTTTTTGTAGACTTTACGCTTACGATAAACAGGTACTCTTGCTGGGGATATGGCCTAGTGGCAAGAGAGCTTGCCTCGTATATATGAGGCCCTGGGTTCAATTCCCCAGCACCACATATACAGAAAACGGCCAGAAGTGGCGCTGTGGCTCAAGTGGCAGAGTGCTAGCCTTGAGCAAAAGGAAGCCAGGGACCGTGCTCAGGCCCTGAGTTCAAGGCCCAGGACTGGCCAAAAATAAAAAATAAAAATAAATAAACAGGTACTCTGGGAAAGTGAAGGAAGGAGTGATTGTCCCAAATAGAACTGTATTGATTATCTACCTAGCTTGTGAAATGGTAACCCCACTGTACAAGACCTTAATAAAAACAATAAAATTATATTTAAAAAGATAAACATGTGCATTTTTGCTGGGCACTGGTGGCTTACACTTGTAATCCTAGTTGTTCAGGAGGCTGAGATATGAGAATTGAGGTTCAAAGACAGCCTAAGCAGGAATATCTCTGAGATGCTTCTCTCTAGTTAGCTAGTGTAGAGCCAGAAATGGAGCTCAAGTGGTAGAGAGCCAGCTTTGAATGAAAAAGCTAAGCAATAGCACCCAGACCCTGAGTTCAAGCCCCAGTACCAACACAAAAAACACATGTGCCTTTGACATACATACATTCGTATTTCTGCATTTCATTTGAAGACAGATACATCACAACATTATCTCTTAATGCCCCTCCTGATTTACTGTTGTGCATTTCAATTTTATAATGCCTCAGTATTTCTTGTTTTTTAAAAATTTTTATGTTATCTTGAAAAAATATTCCTGCATTATTTTCTTCCCTCTATGACCAAGCAAACATGATTTCTTTACTGTATCCCCATTTTTTTCTGTAGCATCAGTCATTTTATATCTCCATACATCAGTCTGTAAATTTTTTTCAAACTCTTTTCCCAAATCCCATCTATTTCTCTTTTCAGGTATATAAGTTACTGTATTTTTCAATTCTTGAAATTTGTTGTACTTTGGAATTTACAACATCTTTAATCTTTTATATTCTTGACAATAATGTTATTATGGGAATGAACAGGAGTTCTACACGGTTAGCTTTTTTTTGTTTGTTTTGCCTTAGGGCTTGAACTCAGGGCCTGAGCACAGTCCATGGCTTCTTTTTGCTCAAGGCTAGCACTCTACTGCTTGACCTACAGCGCGACTTCTGGCCTTTTGCTATACATGTGGTGCTGAGGAATCGAACCCAGGGCTTCATGTATATGAGGCAAGCTCTTTACCACTAGGCCATTTTCCCAGCCCCACATGGTTAATTTGTTTTGCTTTTCATTAATTTATTTTTGTTTACCTCAAAATCATTCATCTCCTTCCTCACTTACATTTTTCAGGGAACATAATATGTTTTAGATTTTATTTACTTTGGTTATAGGTTGGAGTTATCTGTCTGCAGGGGCCAGCTTTTTTTTTCTGTCAACCTGCTAACTGTGCACCCACTACTGCCTCCATTGCACTGTGGGTGGTGAGGAGTGGCGAAAAGCCAGGAAGCCTGAGCTACTGAGGTCCCTGCACACTTGCTGCGACCTGAGGCCCCAAAACTGGTATTGGTTGGAGGTAGCAGGCTCTGGGACTCACACCCTCTCTATATATACATATATCTATAATATTTATGTATATAGTCTGTATCTCTATATAATCTATATCTATGTCTATAATTTATATCTATGTGATATCTACATATGTACTTTATAGAGATGTATATATTACCTATCTATCTATCTATCTATCTCACAATTTAATCTTGGCTACTCAGGAGGCCGAGATCTGAGGATTGTGGTTCAAAGCCAGCATGGGCAGGAAAATTTGTGAGATTCTTATCTCCAATTAACAGTCAAAAATAAAAGCCAGAAATGGAGCTGTGGCCCACGTGGTAGAGCACTAATCAAGCTCAGAGACAGAGCCCAGGCTCTGATTTGAAGCCCCAGGACTGGCTCATGTGTAGGTGCACATGCATGTGCACACATACACACGCACACGTACACACACACACACAACCACATTGAGGAGATTGCAGTGAAGTATTTGTTGACAGTAGTGCCTAAATTCAGTGCATAAATACTGCTCTAAAAAATAGAGGATTTTCAGTGTGAAACCTCAAAAAAAAAGTTTAAATCATACAATTATCAAAGTTATTTTTTTGACATTACATTTTATTTTATTTTATTTTTTCAAATTTTTATTATCAAACTGATGTACAGAAAGGTTACAGTTTCATATGTTAGGCACTGGATACATTTCTTGTACAGTTTGATACCTTGTCCCTCATACCCTCCTCCCTCCTCCCCCTTTCCCTCCCCCCCCCCCACGGAGGTGTTCAGTTCACTTACACCAAACAGTTTTGCAAGTATTGCTTTTGTAGTTGCTTGTCTTTTTTTTACCCTGTGTCTCTCAAATTTGGTATTCCCTTTCAATTTCCTACTTCCAATACCAGTATACACGGTTTCCAATATACTCAGATAAGATTACAGATATAGTGTAGGTACAACCACAGGAAGGTGATACAAGAACATCATCAATAATAGAAGCTACAGGTACACATAGGACGTTGAAAGTAGTTACAACTGTTTCCATCAGTCAAAGTTATTTATGTAAATTTTTGGAGAATAATTTGGAGGCAATGAGAATGTAAATAATGCCCTTGGAATCCCAGATCTATATAGAGGAAAAAAATGATATATTTCAAATGAGAAATGTACAAAATAATTAAAATGGGGTTTTCTTAGCTGCCTTGGTTTACTTAGCTCTTAAGAAAAACAAAAACGTCCCCAAGTTTTGCTTTTTTCATGTTTACTTTTTGACACTGAATATTTACCAAAAACAAATGAAAAACAGAAGACCAGGCCCCATCTCTTTAATCTTAATGGTGTTGAGATAACTAATCTGAATTTCTGACCCGTGGAGGGCTAACCTATTTCCAGTTTACCCACATTCCCTGTCACAGCCATCTGTTGACGGCCCCTATCTAAGCCTGAGTAGTTTGCTCCTTACTTACCCACATAAGCTGCCTTTGTTAGGTCCAAATCCATATTTTATGTTCTTAGGACCACGAATAGATATTTAGCATAAATTCCCAGCATTTCAGCATCTTATATTTCTCCACGGGAATTATTAATGTGGTAGAAAAAAGCAGCCTCTAAGTGTAAGACTACTTTGGGGGCCAGGAGTCTTCTTCATTTGTTCCCAATCATGACAAAATACATCATACGTTCTTTCTTTAACTTTTTAAAAGTCACTTTCCACACTTTTCCAGATGTTATCATTTGGATGTTTGATCCAGTTTAGCAAGTTTTTCATTGTTGGAAGCAAAACTAAATTTATTATCTTTTTTAAATGCTTAGCTTGACATAGTCCTTGTTATTATATCTTCATTCCTGTATCTTTCTAATATTTACAAACAAGAAAATATGTAATGTGCTTTTCCCAAAGCTCTCTGTCTGCATTTGGGTAGCATACATTTGATACCTTGGATGTTTGTTATTCTAATCATATTACCATTATTGGTTCTCATGCTCCCATCCTTCATGATTTTCCCAATGGTTTATGAGATGCTCAGGTATTTTCCAGCTTTCAGCCCTTCTCTGAGATTTCAGTCACTCTCCTAAAAATAAATTTTGAATAATTTTCTCTTCACCTTGCTCCTGACTTACATGAATATTTGTCATTTTGTCACACAGTTATTACATGAAAACAGTGGAAATGTACATAGAATATGTGTACAGTATTATCTTACCTTTATAGCATTGCTTATAGTAGCAAAAGCTCGAAAACCTTATTAAATTTTGAAGTTTTATTATTAGTTTGTGACAGTTCAAATAAATAAAATGATAATTTAGTGTATAAATAATATTAAACTCAGAAATTATTATTTAGGTATTTAAAAATGTGAAAAATACACATTTTGGACTAACATTGTTTTTGTGATACTGTGGACTGAATCTAAGGCCTAGAAAATACTCTTATCAGTTGAGGTACACTCCCAGCCTTTTCGCTTTTTTTTTTGGCCAGTCCTGGGGCTTGGACTCAGGGTCTGAGCACTGTCCCTGGCTTCTTCTTGCTCGAGGCTAGCACTCTGCCACTTGAGCCACAGCGCCACTTCTGGCCATTTTCTGTATATGTGGTGCTGGGGAATTGAACCCAGGGCCTCATGTATGCGAGGCAAGCACTCTTGCCACTAGGCCATATCCCCAGCCCCTTTTCGCTTTTTTTATATACTGTTTTGGAGACAGAGTCTCCATAACCGTAAAAGTACCTGGGATTGTGTATTGCACAGCTTAATAATATTATTCTTTCCTGATATTTCAACTCAGTGAAGCTCAACCATCAGTTCTTGCTCTGGTAAATAAGCAATCTTTATTTTTCAGGACAGCTTTAAAGGAAAACCATATTCATCCAGTAAATGATAAAACTCATATATACTTCTATGTCTTAAACTTATTGAATGGAAACAGTAGGTTACAGATATTTTAGCATATGATAATGTTTTGGAAGTATGTCTGTTTTTATACATAAAATATCCAAATACTTTACAAGCATACAACACTAGTATTCCAAATCACTTCTTTTGGTTCCTTTATGCCTCTTTTAATTTATTTCATTTTTATTTTTATTTACTGTTGATTTTTTTGCCAGTCCTGCATCTTGAATTCAGGGCCTGAGGACTGTCCCTGGCTTCTTTTTGCTCAAGGATAGCACTCTACCACTTGAGCCACAGCACCACTTCGGCTTTTTCTGGCAAGCACTCTACAACTAAGCCAAATTCCCATCCCCTACTATTGATTTTTTGCTGGTCCTGAGGCATGAACTCAGGCCCTGGGCACTGTCCTTAAGCTGTTTTGCTCAATGCTAGTACTCTACCAATTGAGCCATAGCACCACTTCTTGCTTTTTCTGAGTAATTCATTGGAGATAAGCGTCTTGTGAATTTTCCTGATTGGGCTGGCTTCAAACTGCAATCCCCAGATCTCACCATCCTGTGTAGCTAGGATTACAGGTGTGACCCACCAGCACCCAGATTAATTTACTTCTTATTTGCTTATTTTTTCCAGTCCTGGAGCTTGATCTCAGGGCCTGAGCACTGTCCCTGGCTTCTTTTTGCTCAAGGCTAGCACTCTGCCAACTTGAGCCACAGCACCACTTCTGGCCTTTTCTATAGTGGTGCTGAGGAATCGAACCCAGGGCTTCATGTATACGAGGCAAGCACTCTTGCCATTAGGCCATATTCCCAACTTTTAATTTAGTTTTTAAAGAAAGTTAATTCCACATAGGGAAAGAAGAAATTAAACTATCCCTACTCGACCCCCCAAAAAAACCCACTCCCAAACTCCTAGAATTAATAAACCATTTTTGCAAAGTATCAAGATACAAAATCCACAGAAATCAGTAGCATTTCTGTACACGAATAATGTACAAGCAGAAAAGGAAATTATGAAAACAACCCCATTCACAATAGCTAAAAATAGAATAAAATATCTAGGAATTAACCTAACCTAACCAAAGATGTAAAGGATCTATTTAGTGAAAACCATAAAAATATAAAGGGAGAAATCAAAGAGGACACCAGGAAATGGAAAGACCTTTCATGCTCATGCATAGGTAGAATCAATATTGTGAAAATGGCCATACCGCCGAAGATGATATACAAATTCAACACAATCCCCATCAAAATCCCAATGGCATTCTTTACTGAAATACAGAAAACATTCCCAAAATTCATATGGAATTACAAAAGACCTATAATAGCCAAAGAAACTCTAGGCAAAAGAAATAGTGCAGGAGGTATCACAATACTGGATTTCAAGCTTTATTACAGAGTCATCATTAAAAAAACAGCTTGGTACTGGCACAAAAATAGACCCAAAGATCAATGGAATAGATTAGAAGACCCAGAAATAAAACTACATACTTACAGCCAGCTGATATTTGACAAAGGAGCCAAAGACATAAAATGGAAAAAACAGCCTTTTCAACTATTGGTGCTGGGAAAACTGGGCAGCTACATGCAGAAAACCCAAAGTGGATCCCAGCCTGTCACCATGCACATACATCAACTCAAAATGGATTAAAGACTCATTATACAACCCCAAACTCTGAAAGTACTACTGGACAGAGTAGGAGAGACACTATAACTCATAGGCACAGGCACAAACTTGCTGAGCCAAGTTCCAGGGGCACAGCAGTTTGGAGAGAGACTTGACAAATGGAACTACATTAAAAAGTGTGCACAGCTAAAGACATAACTACTAAACTAGAAAGACAGCAAACCAATTGAGAAAAGAGCTTCACTAGCAATTCAACAGACAAAGGCCTAATATCCATCATACACATGGAGCTCAAGAAGCGAATCACTCCAAAGCCTAATAAACCAATCAGGCAAGGGAGCTAAAGAGAGACTTCACAGAAGAAATAAAAATGTCAAAGAAACATATATGGAAATGTTCAGCATCCCTGACAGTAAAGGAAATACAAATAAAAACAACTCTGAGGTACCACCTTACCCAGTCAAAATGGCCTATACTTTGAACTCAGGCAACAACAAATGCTGGAGGGGATGTGGAGAAAGAGGAATCCTACTGCACTGCTGGTGAGAATGTAAACTAGTACAAGCACTCTGGAAAGCAATCTGGAGACTCCTCCTATGACAAAGCCACCTGCACTCTCATGTTAATTGCTACACTGCTCACAATAGCTAAGATATGGGAACAACTCAGATGCCCACTACAGATGAATGGAACCAAAAAATGTGGTATATATATACAATGGAATTCTACACAGCTATTAGAATGATAAAATAATGGCATTCTCAGGGAAATGGACAGGACCAGAACAAATCATGTTGAGTAAGACAAGCCAAGAACAGAGACAAATGGTGCATGGTTTCCCTGATATACCAGTGTTAGAATCAAATTGTAAAGAGATATGGCAAAACAAACAGGACCCAAGATAGCAATACACAGTGAGACAAATAAAGGACAGTCTTGGGAGAAATGCACCAAAAAGTAAGACCTAAGCACTACATCATATGTATCTAAAGAACATATATACTTCATAGGTACCTAAAGACTGAAAAGAACTCCAACGATAAGGAAACAAAGGACCTCTTCTTAGTCTTATAGTATTTAGAGGACCCTATATTCTCTACCTCACATATGGTGCACATCTTAAAGAAGCTGGGAGGAGGGCACAGAATGAGTGGAAAGCAGGTGAAAAAAATATAGTAAAGGGAGTCCAGCACCTGCAATGAACACTGATGAGAGCAAACTAAGCAACTTAAGGGCAGCAGGGGGAGGGAAGAAATGAGAGAAAACGAAGGAACAGATTATACTAAGCAAAAGGAAAGAAATGTACATATCACTTGACCTGGAAGAAATTGTTTTATTGTTAATGTTCATAGAGTTCTTAAGCATTGTAGACTATAATGATGATGTCCATCATTGGGAAGGTTAAAAAATGATGAAAGCAGGGGGGAAAGTTGGGGGAGGGAAGATGGGAGAAAAATGAAGGGGGTAACAAGTATGGCAAGAAATATACTCACTACCTTAAGTATGTGACTGTAAACCCTCTGTACATCATCTTAATAAAAAAAAGAAAGTTAATGACTGGTCATGCATTTGGTCATTTATGTATGTGATGGTACTAGGGTTGAACTCAAGTGTCTTGCTAAGAAGAGATGTGCTCTACCACGTGATATGTGCAATACAATTAATACAATAAAAAGTTTTATTTAGCATATTTAAAATAGTCTACCCAATAGCAGTATATATTTTTCCTTTCACATTCCTTGTAATATTCAAAGTCATTTCTGAGGTTATCATGAAACTAAAACAGAAAGTATTTTTCTTTTTATTCATAGATTAAAGAAAATTGCAAAAAAAAGAGAACACAATATTCATAAACACAAATTATCATACTTGGGCCGTTAAAACTCAGTAAATTTTGTAAGAACTAAAATCATACAAAGTATGTTCTCTGATCATTGAAAAATCTCTAGACATTGAGAGTTGCAGCTGACATGGAACATTTCATTTTATTGTTCAGATGCTTTCATTAAAGAGTATAGGTTAGAAATGTCTTATGAAGTAAAAGACATTTCAAAGCACCTCAGAATAAAAAATCACTCTGGGTAATTCCAGCAGAGTACTATTGAGGACAAGGTTAGAAGTAGGACAACAGTTCAGGAGGTCACCACACCAGCCTATCCTATCATTAAAACTTATACTAGAAAAAGAAGTAGTAGCCGGGTGCTGGTGGCTCATGCCTGTAATTCTAGCTACTCACGAGGCTGAGATCTGAGGATCGTGGATCAAAGCCAGCCTGGGCAGGAAAGTCTGTGAAACTCTTATCTGTAGTTAATCACCAGAAAACTGGAAGTAGTGCTTTGGCTCAAAGTGGTAGGTCATTAAGCCTTGCGCTGAAGAACTCAGGAACAGTGCCCCAGGCCCAGAGTTCAAGCCCCATGACAGACAAAAAAAAAGAAGTACTGTTTCCTGGTTCTTAATGAAATCAAAGCAATTTAATAGGTGATTAAATTTGGGAAGTATAAAGGAGAATTCCTAGATAGAAAATCCATAAGGATATAGAAAAGCTGGGTAATATAATTAATACTGAAGGTTATGTGAGGTTATTAAGATTAGAGGCATGAAAGAAGGGAAAAATTCAGATGCTTTCTTGATTATGGTATTAAGACTAGCCCTTCAATACTCACACATCTCTTATTTGTATAACTCTGCTCTGCTTTTTGAAAGGTTCAACATAGTTGCTTCCTCCTGATTGTACCCCCTGTAATATAAGGCTCTCATGTCTAAGCAGGCAGAGGAGTTTGAGTTCTGATATTTGTGTATTTAGTTCCATAGGACAGATTGGCATTTTGATTGCTATACAAATGTTACCTCATGACTTATTTCATAGTAAGCGGACCATTGATGTGTCCCAAAATGTATTTTTCTTCTCAATTTCAGCATCCAACAATAGTGGTAACCTTATCCAAGAAAAGGAGAAAGATGGTGATTCTTTCCAGGAGAATTCAGGTGAAGAAAACCTTCATTATGAACATGAAGGGCATGAGAATCCATCTTCAGATCTTCAGGAAGATGATGGAAACAAGAAAATCCCTGAGGACCATGAAATAAGAAAGTAAGTGAGAGGCAGCCTGGGTGGCATGTAGCCAGCCCTGAGTCTGTGCAACCCTTCACTCTCTGTAGTTGTCTTTTTTCTCCCTTTTCCTCCTCCTGCTGCTCCTCTTCCTGCTTTCCTTCTCCTCCTCTGTCTCCTGTCTGTGGAAGAGTAAAGTGGAATAACAGCAGAGGGGACCTAATTGTAGGTCTGGCTGCCAGTGAATTGACACTGTATTAAAGATTTTGTGACATTTTCATTCATTTTTAGATACCTTTCTTTTAGATCCTTTCTTCCTTTACAGCAAACTCGATACCTTAGAACTCAACAGTGAGACTAGGCAATGTTATGATGAATCCCAGGATGATGATTCTCCACAGAAGGAAATGAAAGATAATGCACAGGAGTGCAACCAGGAGGACTGGTTCAAGATCACAGTGAGTGGTTTCACAATATGTAAGGAATATACAGGAGGGGGAAGTTGTTTTGATTGTACCTAAGGAGATTCTATGGAAGAAAATTTAAATGGAACACAGTGACTGAGAGAAGTTGTAGGAAGAAGGAAAAGGTAGAAACAGCTAGCAAGATGAAGCAGCTCTCCACCAGATTCCTCTATTTGCTTCAAAGTGACAGGTCTTTTACTTTCTGAAATTCTTATCAGATGAATTTCAGAATAAAAATGCAATAGTGTAGACTCAAGATGGACAGAAGTTTGAAACAGGTAGAATCTCCTAGAATCTTATAAAAGTGAGGTCATTTTGAAAAGCTGAATTTCATTATTTGGAAGGCAAGTATTTCCATAAGGAAGATACTGGGAGTTCTGTGTTTTGCAAAAGAGAAGAAAGTGGGGAGGAAGGAAAGAGGGAAGAAGGGAGGAAACGAAGGAAAGAAATGATGTTAATTGCAATTATTCCCACAAGTATTTTCAAATGCAGTCGGCTAAAATAAAACACTTCCTCCTTACTTTCATATTGTTTTCCTTCTCTTTATACCTCTTCTTGCTCTTCTTTCTGCCCTTTAGGTCCCTGGTGGG
>NC_063188.1:37862481-37894954 GCF_023159225.1 Perognathus longimembris pacificus
AGAAAGTATGACAAGATGTGGCTAGTAAATTTAATCCAGAGCCATTCCAGTGTACCTTTCACTCCAGTTGATGTAAGAGAAGATGGCAAAACCAACTGAGTGGGAATAGGAGAAGGGGAGGGGCCATGCTTGACAGAGAATCTTGGCTTCTGACACCCTTGCCTTCATTCCCTGTAGTTTCAGTTCATCAAAACTCGGGCACAATTCTTTGTCCAGGGTGAAAGCACTGCCTCTGCATTCAAGGCTATCCACTGCAAGATTTATGATGAAGCAAATGATAAGGTGTGTGTGGTAGGCATTCTGTCTTTTACCCTTGCTGGACAGGAGTTTACTTTGAGTTTAGAGGCCCTACAGTTTAACCCACCACTCCTTCACAGATATCTATCTTTGTCAATCCTTCTTCTGTACCTGACATGGTGATGAATAAGTTCACAGCAGAACAAATGGAGCAGATAAAGGTAATGCAGACAAAAGGCACAGTGTGTGCCCATGTTCCAGTCCCACCTCTCCTTCCTATCATTCTCTGATGTCCCTGTTTACTTTAACACTCACAGCCAAGGAGCCTCTCTCTCCACCTCTGTCTCTACAGCTGGCCTTGATGAAACGATATGATGTCACTCAGAAAAGTCTGGACCTGCAGAAGCTCCAGTTTGACACAGGTATGGCTGACCACATTAGTTTTAAGGTATATGAGGACAGAGGAGTCTGCCTGGGAGGAAGGTCTAGGGATAGCAACTTGGGTAGGGCTCTGTGCAGATTCTGTTGCAAGTTGGCCCCTCTAGGCCTTCTGATTGTCTCTTCTTGACTTCCTGAAGGCTTATTGGGCCATGATATTACAATGGTCCTGAATCGAAGACATTTCATGGCTGCCATCCTGCAGATCATTGGAGAAAATTTCCCTGAGGTGAAGCCTACTTCCTTTGAGTAGAGGGCTGGAAGGGATGGGTTGTAGAGCATACATGTATCTCAGGCCCTAGATGATAAACATTGCTGAAACTCTTCCTTCCTTAAAGCTGTTGTCCTTGAACCTGTGCAACAACAACATATATTGGCTGGATGGCCTGTCTGACATAGTACAACAAACCCCTCAAGTCAAGTTCATGAACCTCTCGCAAAACCAGGTGAGAAGGGTAATTCTGATGACATTTGGGTTGAAGGTGGATGACAATACACATTTGGTGATAGTAAGAGGCAGTCAAAGGAACCTGTGCATGAGGGTAGGAGTGAGTTATGGGCCCCAAGAGTGTTTCTTTCTCTGAGATGATTTACCAGATTTCTCCTCATCTTTCTCAGATAAAGTTTGCTTCAGAGTTGGACAAGTTGAAAGGGCTGCAGCTAGAAGAGCTGTGGCTAGAGGGGAACCCCTTGTGCAACACCTTTGCAGACAAAGCTGCCTATGAAGTGTACGTAATCTCATGTTAATGCCAGTCCTCCTTCCTGGGGAACCTTTGCCCCTTGAAAACCTGAGCTGTTCCTGACATGCCTGTCTACAGGGAAGGCAGCCAAGGTCCTATGTGAGGACCCTCAGCTCTGCTCACAGGTCTCCTTCCTCTGCTCTGCCCCCTTTTCAGCTAGTTTGGAATGAGTTTCCCACCTCTAGGCAAATGGCCTCTTTGCCTCAACCAGGTGTGGCTGCCCTTCCTTCCCTATCATGAGGGGGGGGTGTCTTTTTTCCTTGTTCCTGAAAGGTGCCCCTCCTTTCCCAGCCCACCATGGAGGCTGCACTGCCCCATGCTGAGGCTCTTAACCACATAGGTGGCTGCCACTATGAAATCTGTTCCTCTGGGCCAACTCTGGGACATATGTCTTCCTTGTGGAGAAACCTGGGCTCCTTGAATCAAAGATCCAGAAATGGGCAGGAAAGAAGCTTTCTGAAGCAGGAGTGGAAGGCAAAGGGCAAAAGAGTTTGAGAATAGAAGGGCAAGCCTCTCAGGAACACACACACTCTCTCTCTTCATCAGATCATACTACCTGCTCCTCCCCCTAGAGGAGCCTGGGTAGTCCAAAACAAGTATGGTTCCTCGGGCAGGGCACAGACTCATATAGGCATAGGGACCTGTGTGCAGGAGAGAAGAGAGACCATATGGAGGGGCCAAAGACCTCTATGTGTACTGATGGGGCCTCACCCTTCTCACGCCTTACAGTTCTAGGGGATGATTCCTGCCTCCAGTGACAGTTTGTTCCCTATGCCCAGCTTACACTCACTTATCCCACCCGGTATCCCAGGAGCCCCAGGAGAGCAGATACATGTTGTCATTCCTGTCTCAGGCCCAAGGGGTGAAAGAGAGGGAAGGGAAGAGAATCATCATTTTCTCCTCCACCTTCCTTCCCTGAACCAGAATGGGTAGAGCCTTTTCTGCTTTCTTCTGATTTTCTTCCTTTTCCTCCTTGGTTGCCATCTTCTTGTGCATGCTTACATATCCCTTTACCCTTCATTTTCTACTTTTCTATGGCTAACTCTCCTACTCCTATCTTTTACCTAACAAAACTAGTGGCTCCTAGTTGCTTATGAGCCCTACCTCACTTACCCAGCCTGGCTAGGCCATACCCTGCAGCATGCTGGATGCCCAAGTGAAGTGGTAGAGGAGAGCCCTGAGTTCCCACTAAATTCCCTGCTCCTTTTGTTGGGGTTTCAGAGGAGAGGAAAGGAAACACAGCGTAGAAAGAAGCCTTGAAACCTAGGCTCCCATTGTGGCTTTTTGTAGCCTTGGAAAAGGGGGTCAGCGCAATGTAGGTGGGGAATACTTCTCTAGAACGAAAAGGCAGAACAAAGAGAGCCAGTAGGATAAAGGCTGAATAATCCTGATTATCAATCACTCTGCTTTTTGTTTTTTGGACAGAGCCATTCAAGATTACTTCCCCCAGTTATTGTGGCTGGTAAGTACCTACCTTCATCACGGTCTCCTGTTCCTCAGGAACATAACCCAAACACCTGCCCCCAAGCCTTTTGCTTTTTGTCTAGGTTTCATATTTGCCCCAGCCCATCATCATTCACTGCACTCCTGAAAAAGATGTGAATGTTCTCCCTAGGAAAAAAATGTTTCTGCAAACACATTCACATAGGCACATGCATGTAACTAATGGTAGAGATTTCCAAGACCCTATGATACAGCTTCCCCCTGTAATCTCATCTACATGATTGCTGTGGCTGCCTCAAGCCTAAACTCTGGCCCTTATTCTTCCTTGGGCTTCTTTACCTTGGTCACCCAGTACTACCTCCCTGGCATGTTCTGTTGACTTCCTCTTTCCTTTCTCAGGATGGCCAGGAATTAGTCTCACCAGTTATTGGCGGTGATGTTCCTGAAGTAATAAAACCCTGCAAGGTGAGGAAGAAGCACCAAGAGATACGTGTGATATTTATTCCAAGGGTGACTCCATCAGCTACATAGTATAACATGGCTTTTTATTCCAGGAAAGCTATAGAGGATGTGAGAGTCTGAAGAGTATGTTGCTGCAATTTCTAATTCAGTAAGTTCCCACGAGACCTTGAGGAGGAGAAAGGCTGGGGCAGCCTAGTCCACCTGCTCAACTATGAACAAGTCAACAGGCTTGTGTATAGTGTTCAGGTGTCATCTAGGGCCAAGGTGACCAAGATAGATTAGACCTTTTCCCACTCCCAAGGTATTACTTGATCTATGACCATGGAAATCGACAGGATCTACTCAGTGCTTACCATGATGAAGCCTGCTTCTCTCTCTCCGTTCCCTGTGGGACCAATGGCCCACATCCGTGAGTATCACAATTCAGACTCTGGGCTGAAGCCACATGCCTCCTCAACAGACATAGGTGAGCTAAAAACACACTGATTGGACTACTACTTTTCTTCTCTGTCTTTCTTCTAGGAGCTTGAAAGACTACTTAAAGGATAGTAGGAACCTAAAGAAGCACAAACACCCCGGTAAGTGTGGAATGAAGGGAAATAAGCTTCTGAAAAGCTTATAAAGGAGTCAATAATATGGTACTTCCTTTCCCCATACAGTGTCACGGATGCAACTGTTGAAGCACACAAACTGTGAAATTGTGGTCTGCCTCAGTTCCTTGCCCAGAACTCAGCATGACTTTAGCTCCTATGTAATAGACATTTGTGTTCAGACGGTGAGCCCCTGTTTCTTCCCTCAGGCAATTCCAGAAAGCTGGAAGTGGAGTAGTGAGTGAGCTTTAGAAGGGTCAAGAAATCTATTTTCTTTTCCATTTCAGGATACAATGCTCTGTTTTTCTGTCAGTGGTGTGTTCAAGGAAGGTGAGTATCTATAGAATTGTCTCAGTAAGGCTCTAGTGACTCACTACTAGCTGATTTCCCTTCTTGAACAGCCCCAGCCCCCTTTCTTTGCCTTCCTGTAATTTCCTTCTCTTTCGTACTTTTTTCCCCTTCTCTTCTGATTCCCTTTGTGTTTCCTCATTCTTACTTTTCCCCAAAAGTTACTGACCTGACCCACATCTATACCTGTCTGGATAGCTCAGTTCAGACATTAGGGACACAGGCTACGGACTTTGATTGCTCTTACTTTGTGAGCCTGATAGCCCATCAATTTCTTAATTTGAAAAATGAAATGAATGCCCATCTCTTGGGCAGCTGTAAAATGGAAATCAAGTAAGTTTGTCTGTAAAGGTACCCAGCCTAAGTTAAGAGTGCTGTCACTGGGAACCAGTTACTTCTAGTCTTTCTCTCTTGGTCTCTGAAATGCCTTCTGGATTCTAAAGCATTGTTCCAGCCTGGCTCATTTCAGGGTGTCCCAAGAGTTCCTGATAAGATCCTGATTAGAGAAAGCTGTGCATTTACAACTCCACTGAAGTATTGTTTGTTGTTACTAAAGTAGGTGGAACGTCTGAAGGATGTGTTCGTGCCTTCACCCGGACCTTCATCATAATTTTTAGAAACAATTCCGAGTAAGTTCTATTGTGGGTGGCAATGAGAGCATACATATCAGCTTTCTGCCAATTGTATGAGAATGTGGTAGTATGGCCTTGGGGTCTTCTCAGTAGACCCAACAGGTAGATATAGAGAGAAGACTAGATTAGTGGTTAAGAGCAGGGACTGGGGAGTCAGAATATAAGAGTCTCTTCTTGGCAACAAAACTATTAGTTTATAGTTTTGACAAGTTATAAGACTTCTCTATAAAAGACTCATTATCTTCCTCTGAAAGTAGGGAAGAGTGATCACTTCTTTGGTAAAAGTTAAATGTATTAAGGTCAAATATATAATCTAATGAAGCTAATAGACAATCTCTCTAAAGTTGTCTCTGTGGCAGGAGTGAAGGAAACAAGCCAAGGTTGTTGGGAGCTAAATAGTGTAGGGATTCCAAAGCAGTCTGGTTGCTGAATAGCAGTGGAAACAGCATCATTTTTGGGAGAGTTGGGAGAGTTCCTTTGTCCTGTTATCTAAAGAACCATCTTTCTTCCAGAATTTGCATTTCGAATGATATGATGATTGTGAGGAATGCCAGACCCCAAGAGATTCAGAGAAACTTCTCTACCCCCTTGTTCAGGCCCATGCCTAAGCCTATTCTTTCATCCAGCTCCCAATTCACTGTCTCCCAGGAACCACAGGAAGTGGTGCAGCCTTCCTCCACTCAGTCGGAAGTAAACTTTGAGTGCTCTGATAAGTAAGTATTGTAAAGTAAGAGTGTTTTTGTTAGGAAAATGGAGGAGAATGGAAAAAGAATAGGCCGGACTCGATCATCAACAGGCGAGGACTGTTCACTGAGGAACAGCG
Organism: Perognathus longimembris pacificus; assembly: GCF_023159225.1. Taxonomy (NCBI): domain Eukaryota; kingdom Metazoa; phylum Chordata; class Mammalia; order Rodentia; family Heteromyidae; genus Perognathus; species Perognathus longimembris. The sequence continues at coordinate 37,868,195 of NC_063188.1, forward strand.
AGGGGCACAGACCTTCCTGTGTGTTTGGAGGTTGTGCAAGGGGGTGAATTTGGGACCAGGCTTGTAAGGGGTCTGAGCAAGGAGGCAGAGGTATTGAAAGCACCACTAGGTCTAGGAAGTTGGTGGCTTTTCCTTTTGGCCCACAAAGGATTGTTTACAGCTGGGCCTAGGTACATATCAAAGCAGGTTCGCATAAGTTAGGACTTTTCCATAATAGCTGGGCCTAGGTGAAATGTCCTTCTGCATATCAAAGCAGGTTCCATGTTGAGGTTCCGCCTGGTTGTTCTAACACTGGTGTGTGTATGAACCTGTGGCAATAGGGTGGGTGGGGGTCAATCCTTCATATTCCATCTTTAGATACATAGAAAGAATAGGCCTAGAGAGGAAAGTCTTTCAATATTCAGTGGTCCGGCAATGTATAAGAAAATCATAGCTGCCTTATTTGTAGAAATTAAAAGTTAATCATAAGATAAAATAAGACAAGGAACACAAACAGAAAAATAATCTTGAATATGAAGAACAAAATTCAAGAACAACAAAGTTATTATAAGCTTACTATTAAAGTACAATAATCAATTAATGCAAGATTGTGTAGTGCTAAGAATAAAGATAGATTCATGGAATAAAGTATGAATCAAAAAATAATTTTATATACTCTCAACTTTGTAGTTAGTTTGTTTTCAGAGTACCAAAAAGAACCATGAGTTAAACAATGTCTTTTCAAAAATTAAGGGGGCTGGGATGTAGCTCAGTGGCAAAGCGCTTGCCTAGCAAGTGCAACATCCTGGGTTCGATCCCCAGTACCAAAAAAGAAAAGACAAAAAAAATACAGTTAAAAAAAATCAAAAATTATGTAAGGGAAGTGGTGTGGCTCAAGTGGTAGAGCACTAGCCTTGAGCTGGAGAGCTCAGGGACAGCACCCAGGCCCAGAGTTCAAGCCCCATGACTCACCCCGCCCCCAAAAGAAATTGTGTAAGAACACCTGGATATCCCCACACAAACTTGTACCCTTATATTGTACCTTATAGTATATACAAAAATTAATGGAAAAAGTTAAAACTTAAGCTACAAAAATCTTAGAAATACCATTCACAAGGAAATGAAAAGACTTGGAAAAATTCTATTAAGTGAAGTAAGCCAGACCAAGAGAAACAAAGATTGCATGGTTTCCCTCATTTGAAGTAAGCACACTGAGTGGTATGCAAGTGGTTACAAATAACTAAAGTAGAATAGACTATGGAGGGCTCAGATAGTATTATTACCTTTTAGGTCAAAGTCCAGCAAAATCAACACCAGGAAATGGGTACATCTAAAAAGGGGTGGGGACAAGGGGAGAAGGGTAGAGGAATGAAGGGGAGAAGGAAGGTAGAATGCACAAAACTAAGAAAAGTAAGGAAAGTGGTGGATTGAAGGTGGGGAGAGTGAGAGGTGATACTGATCAAGATGTATTCCTAAACTGCTTTGTTATATGGCACCTTCTTTGTACAACTACTTAGAGCTAATTAAAAAAACATCGGTATTACATTTAGCAAAAATACCTGATAAATGTTACCAAAGTTAAAAGTTTAAGAAAAAATAATGCAAACTTAGATTTAGTTATATATTCTATGGAAATAATAAATATAAAAATTTTAATGCCATTGAAAACTTTCTTTGTCAATTATTAAGAATTTATTTTTATTAGCTTTAAATGGTTGTACAAAGAAGTTTCGATTGAACATGTCAATTTAAGAGTATAATGCTTCTAGATCTGTGTCCCCCTTTCCCTCATTCTCAACCTAAGCCTGGCCATCCTCTCAAGTTTCCTGGTTCTATTTGCACAAATGTACACTAAGCATTATGCTTATAATGTAACATTAGGCATACTGTTAATACTGCAAGTATAATAGGTAAAAATTTCACAATTACCAAAAAAGTCTTAGAAGAAAACAGAGGGGCAAATCTTTACAATACTGAATTAGACTAATCTTTTCTGACAGAGGACAACAAAAACAAGAAAAAAATTAGATAAAGTCAACCTCATCAAATTTTTAAAACTTTTGCTTCAAAAGACACTGTCAATAAAGTGAGAAGAAAATCCACACAGACTATTTGACTATTTTGTATCTGATGAGTAACTTGTATCTATACTATGTAAAGAATTAAGAGCTCAATAACTTAAAGTAATCCAATTAATGTCAGCAAAGGTAGAAATAGGTATTTTTACAAAAAAGACAGAAATATTCAAAAAGCACATGGAAAAATACTCGACAGCATCTCAGTAATCTAGGAAATGCAAATATGAGATACTAGTTCATATTACAGTGGCTGTGATTTTTTAATATAATAAGTATTGGCAAATATATAATTTTCCATTGCTTCTTTCATTGCTGATGAGAATGGAAAAATGATACAGCCACTGTAGAAATCAGTTTGGTGGGTATTTGAAAATGTTAAATATGGGATAAATATGATAATTCCACCGAGATGAGAACATATGTTCACATGAAATCACATGAAATAATATATCAATATTAACTATAATAGCCAAAGGCAGAAAGAACTCAATTTCACCAATTTGTGAATAGATAAATCAATATTATACTTACATATAAATGGGATATCATTCAGCAGTGAAACAGGAATGAAGTTTGTATACTGCTATAATGTGGGTGAAACATCAAAATACTATGCTAAAGTGAAACGAGTCAGTCACAAAAGACAACATATTGTATGAGTCCATTTATTTAAAAAAATCCCAAATAGGTGAATTAATAGAGATAACAGATCAAGGGGTATTAGCGTGTGGAGAAAGGGAGAAATGAAGAATAACTGCTAACAGGAAACAGTTGTATTTGGTTTTCATTTTCTTCTTAAGATGAAAAATTTTTGACATTTAGATGAAATGGCTACATAATCTTGGCTAAGATCATGTGGGAATGTACTAGAAAATTGCTGAATATTATGTCTTCAAATTGCAAACAGGTCTTATATCACAATATTAAAATGGTTGATAAACTTTCATTTTTGAATTCCCATTATTTTCCTGACAGTTCTTTGAGAATCAATGTATATTAAGCTCCTTCAGTCCTTCGAATGCCTCATATTTGTCTGTTTTGAATTCTTCAGACCATGAATATCAGTGACGGACACTTTGTTTTCCACAGATCTTTCTCCATTATCACAGTGGTGCTCACTCTAGCATGGATAGTATGAGTTAAGTGTCAGCATTTTGTGGTCAGTGACTATGTTCCATTGTAGTAATTCTGTGCTTCTCCCACCCCAGGTGCCTTGAGAACACAGAGTAGTACTACACCAGAGCTGCTTAGGTCTTCACTATCTTCCAGGTGAGATCTGGGAATCAAGTGTGTAAAAAATGGATGCCCCTGGGCCTTCAGGAAAGTGGAGGCTGTGTAGCATGTGGATGGAAATGGGGCAACTGGCTCCTCTGACATTCCAACTCTTTTTCTCCAGACCAAGCATGAGATCATAGAGGAGGCCTTCAAACAAACATCCTAAAAGGATGCCTCTTCACCTTCATCTTCCTCTTCACCCACAGGCAGCTCTTATTTCTCATAAACCCAAAGCCACACCTACAGCTGGGGCTCATCACGTCCCTAAGGTCCAACAATTCTATGTATTTTCCCTACTGATGTTGCCTGTTTTTTTCTGAAAATAAAGAGTGGCATTGCATGTTGAACATTGTGTCCTGGATTGCTCTCCTCCTGCCCTAGCCATGAGCCAGTGTTGCCAGGACTGAAAGGCCCTGCACACCATCCCACCCCGCCATGCCTGCTGTCCTCAGGCAGATCCGTCAGGCTTGCCTCCTGGGACCTTTGTGAATACAAGCTCGTGAGAAAGGACACGGTTGTCCAGTGAGTGGCCTTGGGAGCTCTTGTGGTTCCGACGGATGTTCCTCCTAGAGGCCTAGAGAAGCAGGCATGCCACCCGGCACAAAGGGAGCTTTGCAAAGAACATCTGCCTAGTGGGGGCTACAGGGGAGGGAGGAAAAGTGCAGGTTCACATAAATTACTGATACTATAATCCTTTCAGTGATTTGCGCACAGTTAGGAGGGAAATGAACCTTTTCACAGGGCTCTTCATGCTTCCACCTGCCTTCCACCCACTGTCCTCCTGGAGGTGCTGTAAGGGCATGTCCTTAGCACCTACAGGGTGAGGGGCAGTCAGCCTCTGCTCAGTGCATCCCTCACAGCTGGCATGTTCTTGAGGAAGGGACTTTGATCATCTATTTTCAATTCCAAATAACAACAGTGGCACAAATTCTCACTCTGGTCAGTTCTTCGGGACTTTCCATAATGATTAGCGAAGGAGAGTTCTGAATTTCAGACAGGCACAGAGCAGGACATCTACACAATTTATCTTCCACACTTCTGCAATGCTTGCACTTAGAAAAAAAACAGGCATCACGTCTGAAATGAAAATAATAGTCACATCCATTTTTCAAGTTATAATTCTATGAATGATGCCACAGGTAAGGTTCTACCAGATGGCAAATAATGCCTGTATATACGATTTCCTACTTATTGGTATTTTTCAGTTGATTTGCATTACAGAGCCAAGCAATGGAGTGTGAATTTCTGAACAAGTACTAATGTAGGATCAACCTTTCTATTACATAAAGAATAATGCTGAACTGGGATGTGGCTTAGTGGTAGAGTGCTTAACTAGCATGCATGAAGCCATGGGTTCAATTCCTCAGTACTACACAAACAGAAAAAGCCTGAAATGACACTGTGGCTCAGGTGGTAGGGCGCTAGCCTTGGCAAAAAAAGAAGCTCAGGGATGGTACCCAAGCCCTGAGTTCAAGCCCCAGGACTGACTAAAAAAATAATGCTAACTTTGTTGTTCTGGGTCTGGCCTCTGTCAGGAGCCAAACTTGCAGCTAAATTCATTCTGACCTCTGGCTGTGTTGTTATCACCAGGATATGCTAGATGCAAGGACATTTGTTCACAGCCACTATCAGGAATTGCTTTGCTATGTCCTTTGCTATGTCCGCCTTGCTATGTCCGCTGGGGTACATTCCTATGTTAATTAACCTCATCCTGTGTTTACTGTAATCAAATGTTGCAAACTTCAAAGCCTCTTTGTGTTCTTGAATTTGAACAACCCTATGCTATTCCCTGGTTCCAAAACTGCATATAAACTGGAAGTTAAGAATAAACTGGGCTGCAGTCTTGAGTTACAATCTCCAGATGCACACCTCCCGTACCCCATCTTTGCCTCTTGTCTTTTTTCTCTTGTCTTGTATTTTTCCTTTTCTTTAATCCTCGCCCCCCTTATTCAGAATTTCCTTTTCACTGCCGGCTGGCGAGGCAGAGGCCTCCATACTCAGAGACAAACTTGTATAACTGTCTAAGCTTTAGTCTTCTCATGTAGGAAACAAAGTGCACACTATACTCACCTTGTTGTGAAACATGGAGATAGTCCTACATGGGATTGAGTATCCAGCTCAATTTAGTCATTGTGAGAAGGGACTATGGAATCCATGGCAAAGTCTCCTGCTTCTTTTGTCTCCATTATCTGCAACCTCTTTCTCTAAAAGTTCTGATGAAACCATTATAACCATCTTCATTCCTCATCCTGCCAAATCCCTTTGAGTTCATGCTTTAAGAAAATACTAACTTTGAAGTCTCCTGTGCTAACACATGTCTGTGTATCCAAGGTCACAGTTTCTACATAATGAACCTGGATATGAAATCAGACAGTGGGGCTCTAAATGAACATGGATTTGCACACATAACTTTAACTGTTAGTTTTTTACTTAATATTCAGAGCAGCATGTCATATAGTTATAATTAAAAAGAAGAGAAAACCGAGTCTCTGAGGTGTGAGCTACTTAATCATACTCAGAATTTTTGTAGGTCATTCTTCCTATGAGGCCCTCAACCCTAACATAGCTTCACACTCAGTGTGAAAACTATAGTTAAGATAAGGCTGTATGTAGCTCAGTGATAGAACACTTGCCTAGAATGTGCAAGATCCTGGGTTCAATCTGCAGCATGAGGTGGAAAGGAGAGAGGGAGGCAGGAAGGAAGGAAGTCATAGCTTTGAAGTCAGCACAGAAGAAAGCGACTTCACGTTATTTTTGTGGGCAGAGATTGGTGCTATTAGGATACAACCTCCTTCTTCTGGTCTTCATTTCTCTGTATTGTCTTTCCATTTCCATACAGCAAAACTTCTGCCATAAACTTGTGTTTAGAGGAATAGAGGAAAATCTGCCACAAATAGAGAACATTTACATAACAATTGAGCTCATAAAACTATGATAAAATTCCAAATTAAAAAATGCAAGAGTTACTACAATGAATGGAACTTTCCAAGTCTCCACCACCTAAGTTGTAAATAGGTTGCCTTCTAAAAAAGACAAGCCTTTCTATCAGTTATTTGTTGACACGGAGATACTACGCATATACACAAAATATTTTTAAGCAATGATAACAAAACTTCATTTTATTCCTTGCTTTCTTCGCTAAAAAATTGTTTTGGAGGGGCTGGGAATATGGCTTAGGGGTAGAATGCTTGCTTACCATGCACGAAGCCCTGGATTTGATTCCTCAGCACCACATACAACCCACCAGAAGTGGCCCTGTGGCTCAAGAGGTAGAGTATTGGCCTTGAGCACAGTGAAGCCAGGGACAGTGCTCAGGCCCTGAGTCCCAAGCCCCAGGACTGGCAAAAAAAATGTTTTCGAGATTATTCTATACCAGTATACTTGAAGTTGTTCTTTCTTTGTAACAGTTGTATAATATGATTGTTTGGATATATACCATGATTTAGTTGATCAGTGTCCTAAGGATGAATATTAACTTTCTTTTCCACCATTTGCTTTTAGGAACACATCTGCAATGAATATCTATGTCACATAGTATTTTGCAACGCGCAAATATTATTTTTAGGCAATATTGTTAAAGTGAAATTGCTGATCAGTGGCTGTGTACTTTGACATATATTTGCAAATGACCTTTCTAGGCTACAGTATACCAATTTACACTTCCTCTAACCATGTGTAAGAATGCCTTTTCCCATTCCCTTGTACAACAGAATTTGAACTTTTTGTTATTTGCCAGTCTGATAGATGAGAGATATATACATATCACTATAATTAAAATTTGCATGTTACTGGTAAGATTAAATATTTTCTTATATATTTAAGAAACATTGGTATATGTTGTGAACTCCATTCATATGTTTGCCTATTTTTTCACTGGATTATTACTCATTAGTCTTTTGTTTATTAATTTTAGGGCTTTATTATATGTTGAGGAACTTGGTGAGGCATAGTGGTAAACATGAATCAAAGGCAGAAAAGAAAAGAATTACTAATATTGAGCTCAAATTAAATATATTTCCCAATATGGCCATTACAATATATGACATAAAGGTACTTCGGGCTTCTCTTGAAAAACAAAATCTTTGTTCCCTTCCTCCACAACATTTCTTCATGACTGATTCTAAGGTAAGCCCTGGGGTTACAGGCAAATATATATGCATATATATATATATGTGTGTGTGTGTATACACATATTGCTTGGGGTTATGAATGTGAATTTGGAGATGAGTGTGGTGGGCTTGGAAGGCAGGTGGTAAAAGCGAGGGAGGGGCTGATGCAGGGGAATATATATATATATATATATATATATATATATATATATGATAGCTTAACATTGATTTGAAAGTAAGAAATGGTTTCATGAAATTCTTAGTGGTCCCTCCCTCCTTCATCCATTGACTATTATGTGCTGAGTACACATTGGTACAAAAGAGGAAATTAACAATCTAACTCAGACTCCTTACCCATCATAAGAGAGAGAGAGAGAGAGAGAGAGAGAGAGAGAGAGAGAGACAGAACATGTATATATTCAGGAAGAATACACTTTATTAGATTGGATGAAAGGTTTAGAGGGAAGATGGAGTTGAAGAGAACAGCTGAGATCTGCCTTGAGGAACTGCATGGGAAATGGTGGTAACTTTTCCTGACAGAATAATGGAGGAAGAGACAGGATGTGTTCTAACAGGGTCCTGACACTTGTCTGTGGGACGGCAGAGAGGAAGGACTCTGGCTACCCACAAACCCTAATAGAGAAAGCTCCTCTTTCTTGGATAATTGCAAAAACAGTATAAAAACCAAATAAGTTTCCATTTGGAATGGGGAAAAATTAGTGTGTCAGAAAGAATCACGCTTGGCACAGATCAGTGGCTAAGTTACTAAGACAGGAGGTCGAGACTGACTTTCCTTTGGGAGAGGAGCAGTAGTTCCATGGGACACAATTGTTCTCCCTATACCCAAATTTGTTTAGGTGGGAGTGATATTGGGGTGTTGGGACATATCTACACACAGTTTGGCATTGTTTTTCTCTTCATTCGTGTTTGCTTTTTCTATATCTGTCTCCCATTACCTAAGTCTATTTCAACAAAAGAAATAAGCTGGTAAATAAAGGCAAAAGATTTAAGCAAGAGGAGCTGAAAAATACCAACAGGAAAAGATCAAAGCAGCTTGCCAGATGCCCTACCACGATCCCACACATTTTATGAAGAAAATTCAGTGCCTGAAAGGGCAGCATAGAGGGTTTCTCTTGTAGTTGGCACAGATTAATAAATATTTTGATAGATTCGAATGTATATTCCTATCGCAGTCTTCAGCCTTTCCCAACTTTCCTGCCGCAGCCCCTCCCACAGCCCATATATATTTTGGAGGGCTGAATCGGTAACCACTAGGACTCAGATACAATCCCCCTTGTCAGGGTACAGCCCAGAACAAGTACTTTTTTTTCAGTTCTGAAGAAATGGTAGGATTGGCGGGGGGTGGGGGTGGGGGGTGGGGGAAGCTTCTAAAAGAGCTGAGCGAATACCGCGACACTTGAGTATTGGGTCTGCCCCTCTGTGCGCAGAACTGCATTTCCCCTGAGTCTGCAGGCATCTATCTCAGTCTGCACCAAAACCCTGCAAAGTGGGCGGGACGAAGACCTCTGACACAGCGAAAAGTGACGCCAGGCAAAGCCCAGTATCACTCCGCTTCCCTAAGCCGGATCACCTTAAACGACACTCTAGCTCCTCCCGCTGCCGGGTTTTGGTAATGGGGACAGAGCAGAGCCTATTCTGCAGTGGACAAGGTAGATGTAGTTACTAAGTGTGGGTTCCTGCGGGTCCCTGGGAAGCGGAAAGAGAAGACAGTACGGAAAAATGATAGCAGTTGTCAGTCTCGGCCTTTTGCCTTTTGTCTGACAAAGCAAGTGTCTCGTTCTAACTTCTAGGTTCCAGGCTGACCCCCAAACACAGTCGCCGCCATTGTCTTGGGTCCTTCTGTCGGTCAGTTCCCCTTTATATGTGGCATGGCACTCCTTGAGACAAGGAAATAAGAAAATTGCCTCTGATCCAAGCTGAGCAGGTTAGTGAGAAGGCGGGCATCGTTTGGTGGTATGAATGTGAATTTGGAGATGAGTGTGGTGGGCTTGGGAGGCAGGTGGTGAAAGCGAGGGAGGGACTGATGCAGGGGGAATCATAAAAGGACCTGCCTCTTTATTAGCTGCGTTTCTAGATACTCGCCCCACTTTAGACCAAGCTTGGTAAAGGGAAGGGGAAGGGGAAAGGGAAGGGGTGGAGTAGTGTCTTTCAACAGGGAAATGGATGATGATGAAGAGAAAATTGGGTTGCTGCTGTTGATGAAGACAATGATATGAGAGAGAGAGAGACAGAGAGAGAGACAGACAGAGAGAGAGAAAGAGAGAGAGAGAGAGAGAGAGAGAGAGAGAGAGAGAGAGAGAGAGAGAGAGAGAGAGAGAGAGAGAGAGAGAGAGAGTGCAAACGTGCGTTAACCAAGGCCCTGGCCTTGGATTCAAATAAGCTTTCAAATCTTGGCTACTAGTCAGTCTATTTGTAACCACACCCCTCACTGTCTTCTCATTTGATCTTTAGGAGCATGACATACATTCATTTAACTGTGTAGGTCCGTTCCGGTTTGCAGCACTTTAAATTTCTGTAATCTCTAGGGGGCAGCAAACCTTAAGAGGCGGGAACAGGATAAAAAGAGTCTCCCTACTGGAAAGTGGGCTGCGCTTGAAAGTGGTAAATGGGACAGTACTAGAGCAGGCAGGGATCTGGAATAATCTCTAGACTGCCTCTTTGTCAGCTTTCCACAAATGTCTTTACTGAGCCCCCAGTGGGTTTCAGAAATTTGACAGGCTTAGGGGGAGAGGAGAAAAATAAAATACCTTAAGAAATTTGGAAATAAGGCTTTTTATTGTTTTTCTAGTCTTCTGTAGTTTGTCTGGGTATTTCAAAATGTTTCAAATGTTTCAAAAATGTTTGAGTTGCTTCTTCATGGAAATTGTTAGACTCTAAGAATGAAGTAGAAGGGGTTGGAGATTTGGGAGTGGAGAAAGAAAGAGAAGTAGAGAATGTTGGGCAAAGAGCTACTTGCATCCTGAAAGCATGTATGCCCCAGATGCTATTCTTTTCCAAGAGCTCAATGTCCATGGTACATGTTCTACTTCTCCCTCTATTAGTTTCTGTGTTTGTGAATCTTTTCTGTCCCTAAGTGTGTAGAACTATGAAATTTTGTGAGGGTTTGTTCAAATAACACAACTTGGAGTTTGGAAGCAATGAAGAAGAGAATTGTTTCTCTATATTTATTAATATTGATGTAAGGATACAGGCACAAGGATGACTGAGATTTGAAAATTCCATCCCTTCTGTTTTTCCAGCTTATTGGTGACTCTTGCTTGTCTTCCTCTTGCTAATTTAGTTGAGAATTTGTTATGCTTTGGAAGTACAGGATGGAAAGACCTGCCTTCCCCCTTTCCTCTTGGTTGTCATACTCTCATGCTTCATTGTAATCTGATTCTGAACTACAGAAGTATCAGAACAATCATTGAAGAGGAAAATAGTGAGCTATAAAAAAGGAGGGAGAGCTTTGAAGCAGCCAAGCAGTTGGGGGAGGGGACCAATAAGAGGGAAACATTCGATGAACTGTACTTGCAAAGGCAAGAAAATACACCTGCAATCCTAGTTACTTGGGAAGCTGAGATCTGAGGAATGTGATTCAGAGGGGAAAAAAGTAAGTTTAAGACTCATGTTCAATTAAGTAAGAGAAAACTGGAAGGGGAGCTGTGGCTCAAGTGGTAGAGCACCAGCCTTAAGTGAAAAAGCTGAGAAACATTGCCTAAATACTGAATTCAAGCCCAGTACTGGCACAAAAAAGAAGACCAAGGTCTGTCACCAAAGTGATAGCTTCTTCTTTGATTATTTGTCCATAGGTCTGCCTGAAGGGCTTATCATCATTGGAAGCAAGGAAAAGAGGAGGAAATTACTCTGAATCAGGGCAGGTTGGTATGAGTTTGGAAACTGCTTAGGCAGATTGGTGGCATGGATTAGTAAAGATGTGCTTCACTCCAGTAGGAATCATGAGCCAGCCCAGTGAAATCTCAATCTCTCTCACTTCCTTCTCATATTCCTGTCCTCCATGACCTCATTTGGTGTGTGGAAAGGAGATTGGTAACACTTGGAGGTGTGGAGAGTGGAGGAAATAATAGAGATGGTTTGTTAAATGTACTCCTTTCATGTAGCACTGAATTTCCATACTTTCCTATATCTGTGCTAATTAGATTGAGGAGGAAAACGTTGGAAAAGACTTAAAGCCCAATTTCCTTCCTCCATTCCTAGGTCCAACTTCAGAGGCAGATCTGGAGACCAGGGAGTGGCTGAAGACCACCATTCTCCACCGGGCTGTGCCCAGGCACAGCCATCCTTCTTTACCTTGAGTGAGATTCCTCAACATATTGTCTATTTTGTTGGCAGAACTTGTAGTTGCAAAGGGGGCAGAGTGACTATTGGACTTTGTGTGGAAACATCAACTTGGAACAGACCTTCAGTGAAGGCCACAAAAGGGGTAGGGCACATTACTTGGTCTTACCTTTAACTTGGACCATGATTGGTTCTACAGCTAGTGTAAGGGCTGCAGAAGAGACTGAAATTGACCTGAAACTTGAAATCAGTAGCCCTGACTATACTAGAATGAAAGGTATGACTCAGGACAATGCAGCACTTGAGGCAGAACCAACAATAGAATTAGTGACCCATACCAAGATTTGTGATGGAACAATGGCTATGACACAAACAGTGACCTACACTCAGCCTGTGGCTGTGACAATTGAAGTGAGCCAAGTGGAAGATGTGACTAATATTAGAGTTGTGACTGAGAGTACGTCTGATGTAATGCCCCAAACCAAGTCAATGGTCATACCTGTGTCTAAGGTCAATGTCAATGCTGAAACCAAATCTGAAATCAAGGTTGATGCTGGCAGAGAGCCAAAAGCTAATGATAAAGCTGATACTGATTGCATACCTAATATAAAGGAAGAAGCCAGCATCCAGTCTGAGACCAAGGACACAACTAGTATTGTCATCAGATCCACCAATGAGGATGAAGAAAATGTCTGCTCCTGGTTTTGGACTGGGGAAGAGCCTAGTGTAGGGTCCTGGTTTTGGCCTAAAGAAGATGCCCCTCTTCAAGTTTATAAGCCCCCACTTGAAATTCAGGAAGAGCCCAAGCCTACACCCGAACATGACATTTCCCTAAAACAAAAAGCAGCAGCATGGGCAAGGGCCAGGTACCTTGTCCTAGCCCCAATTAATGCCCGGAAAAAGTCTTCACCTCCAAAAGGGAACTGGACCCTGGTTGCAACTTTGATTGAAACCCCTCTGGGTATTCGGCCTCTGACCAAGATCCCACCTTATGATGGACCTTACTATCAGACCTTAGCTGAGATAAAAGAACAGGTTAAGCAAAAGGAAAAGTATGGGCCTAGTCCAAAGAACTGCCGCTGTAATGCACGTGGCTTTAGTTTAGAGCCTGAAGAGTTTGATAAACTTGTTGCCTTACTTAAGCTAACTACTGATCCTTTTATTCATGAAATAGCTACAATGATAATGGGTGTCAGTCGTGCTTATCCATTTACCCAAGATATAATTCACGATGTTGGTATCACTGTTATGATTGAAAACTTGGTCAATAATCCCCAAGTTGAAGACCACTCTAAAGCTCTAGCTATAATAAGTGAGGCTCCTGAGCTTGTGGAAGAAACAAATATAGATGGGCCCTATATAAGAGAAATTTGTAAAGAAATAAACGGTAATTCTTTGAACTCCCATTTGCAACTGACTGCACTAAAATTATTGGTGGGCACAAGTATGAGGTTTGAGAATCATCATTTGATTGCTAGTCACATTCCAGATTTCCTTATATTGTTAAGCAAGGGAAGTTTCAGAATCAAGTTTTATGTTTTAAGATTACTTTATTGCTTGTCTAAAAATCAAGCTAATGTAAGAGAAATGATCACTGGTGATGTACTGTCAACTTTGGTTGCATTCTTTAATAAGAATGAGTCAAAGGTCAATATTCTTAATACTCTTCAAATACTTGAGAATATAAATTTCCATTTCAAGAAAAGGGCAAAGCTGTTTACCAAGGAAGAATTCACTAAATCTGAGCTTATTTCCATATTCCAGGAAGCAAAATTGCTTGGTCAGAAACTCCAAGACTTAGCAGAAAACAGTGATCCTGAGGTGAGAGATAAAGTTATACGATTAATACTCAAACTCTGAATAGCTATTTGTTTTCCCAAAGCCTTGAGCAATATTTTTGGTGTTGCAATATGAATTCAATGCATATTATAAACTCAATGCTTATATTCTCTGTTGGTTGAAGGAGACAATTTCGTGGATAACAATCTTGACAGCTTGAATATTTGTTGGACTTTATTGTGCTATATAATATAAATTGAGGTATTTTAGTATTTATGCAATGTGACCTGATATTAGTATTTATGCAATGTGACCCATTCATCTTGAGCAAGCTACTCTTCTGTGCTTTATATTGCTACAATGAGATTTCATTTACATGCTCTTAATAAAGTTGCATGCTAAAACTGGTGCACACATTGTCCTAGTTCTTCAGTTTATTTTGTGTTTTTTTTTTTGTTTTTTTTTTTTTGTTTTTGCCAGTCCTGGGGCTTGGACTCAGGGCCTGAGCACTGTCCCTGGCTTCGCTTTGCTCAAGGCTAGCACTCTGCCACTTGAGCCACAGCGCCACTTCTGGACATTTTCTGTATATGTGGTGCTGGGGAATTGAACCGAGGGCTTCATGTATACGAGGCAAGTGCTCTTGCCACTAGGCCATATTCCCAGCCCCTAGTTCTTCAGTTTAAATGCAGACAGAGAGATAAATTACTAGCAACATAAAAATGGTGAAGAGAACTTTTTTGTCAGTTTATGAGTGTGTGGGGGGCACAAACAAAATGGATTCCCATTGGGAGATTGTTTAGTTTCAACATGTTCAAGAATGAAAATCAATCTCTAAGTAAGAAGACAAGACTTTCCTCCTAGCTGTGTGTAGGCTCCAGTGAATAGGGCTTCAATGGAGATCAAATGGAGAATAAGCCCTATCTGGGCATCTCTGAGAAAGTGGATCAGGACAGAATTTGGAGGAATGCAACACATGTTTTTCATTGCTTTCTGAATTCAAGAATTTATGCTTTTCATGTAGGATAAGTCATCAGGATCATCAGGTGAAGCTCTTGTAACCCCCAAGAGGATTCCTGGTTCTCATCTCTGTTCAGAAAAACCATGGACTTCTGTGTGGGAAGTATGGTTTTAAAGGGACCCAACCTCATTTTGCTCCCATTAGCTCCCTCACTATCATAGAGTATCAGATTTATCCCTTTCTTTATGGTTCTCGGGCTTCAGAGTAGTATCTAAGGTTATATCCATTCTACCTTAATGACTGTTGACTCTTATCCCTAGATTTGTTCTCTGGCCAATGCTTTGGGCTTGGTGATTTGTACCTCTTCCTTTTTTTTTCTTTTGGCAGTATTGGGGTTTGAACTCAGCCTTGTGATCTTTCAGCTTGCTTACTTGCTCAGCTGGCACTCTTTAACTTGAACAATGTCTCCAACCTTGCTTTTCACTGTTTTGTTGTGTTTTTGTTTGTTTGTTTTTTGAGATGGAGTCTCGCAGACCATTCTGTTTGAACTGGCCTTGAACCTGAATCATCTGGATCTCAGCCTCTGAGTAGTTTGGATTAAAAGCGTGAGCCACTGGCATATGGTTTACTATTCTTGATGGTAGTGTGTGTGTGTGTGTGTGTGTGCATGCGTGTGTGTGCACGCACGTGCGCATGCTGATCCTTGGTTAGAGCACAGCTCTTTGTGTGACATAGCCACAAGATAACAACGTCCTTTAGAAGTGTGGTAGTTGGGAGGAAATTAATTCCCCTATTTACACTACCTCATCTATTTTCATACTTTGCAAAGTTGAAGCATTGTTGCTCATGTCACTTGAGACTTTCCTGTTTACACTCAACAAAAGCTAGGTTCTGGGCAGGGGTTTGTAATCAAAGAATGACAGAGTATAGGTTGGATCTGGGATTACCTCAGCCTCTCCTACCCCCAAACCACTTTGTTGTTATAATTCTCTTTATTTTACTAGCCAGAAGCAGGAATGATAGATATTAGGATCCATGTAGCAATACTGTTCTTTCTTTTGACTTTGCTAACTTTTTGTGCATTTGGGAAAAGGCTTAAACTGAAAAAAATATCAAGGTTATGAAATATGCCTTTAGTGTTAACAGCCTTCCCTAGTTTAATTTTCATTTAGGTCAAGTGTAAACCTAGCTTTCATATATTTAGGAGCAAAACTGAAAGACAGTTCGTCACAGTGCTACATTAAGATGGGGAAAATGCAGAATAGTTTATTTTTCAATGAGACCTTTCAACTTAGATGATTTTTGAAGTTCTTTTATAACTTCTTTTTCAATCCACAGAGATCCCGTAGCCTATAATACTAGCTGTGAGTACTTCTCTCAGTATTGGTGATCTTCACAATACAGTTACTGGAGATATTCTGTCTCAAATACCCTGTGGAGTATACTCTTAATCAGTTGATGCCTGTGGACTTTTCCAATATCTGCTAAAGAAAAGGGTGAGTGTGGGATCTGTATGCATTTGTGTCAAAGCAAGACACTGAGGGTCCCTCTTTGGGTAGTAATTGCAGGAGGCAAAATCATCCCCTATTGTTACAAGCATATCATCTGTCATGTGCACTTAAGTTGTTTTTACCTTTCTCAGCAATTAAAACGATGTAACAATGGACATCAAAGTACAAGTTATCAGTTCATCTGAGTATAAATCTAGTGGAGTTGGTGGATTGTGTGATAATTCTCTGTTCAGCTTTTTGAGGAATCTCCAAACTTTTCTATAGTGGCCGCACCATTTTGCATCCTTGTTAGCAATATACAGTTGTTTCAACTTATCTACATCACTGATAATACTTATTTTCCAGTAAATTTAAGATTACTTTTTGAACTCATTCATAAAAGCATAAACTTGTACATTTAATGATATACCGTGCATTTTGATATGTGGACCAGGCTTGTACTGTGCAAATCAGGTTAAACATATCCATGTCCACAAACATGCATCATATACTTATGTGAAAAAATTGTTAGTTTTTTTTAGCTTTTAAATGGTACAGTACATTGTTATCTATGGTTAGCCCCACTGTGCAGTAGCACACTAGAATTTCTAATACCTATCTATCTGAAACTGAGCACCTGTTCATCAACCTCTCCCCACTTGTTCCTGGTGTCTTGTAACAACCATTCTTTTCTGGACTTCCGTCAAATTAGCTTTTAGATTCTACATATGAGCAAACTAATATGAGAGTTGTCTTTTTGTACTTGGCTTATTTCATTTACCATAGTGATCTCCAGTCTTATTCATGTTATGTCCATGTTGTTAAAAATGGCACAATCTCATTCTTTTCATGGTTGAACTGTATTCCATTTCGTGTGTGAGCCACGTTTTCTTTATCCTCACTTCTGGGGACACATAAGTCATTTCCATTTCTTGGCTATCAAAAATAGTTGCTGCAGTGAACACAGAAGTGCAAATATCTCTTCAACATACTGAGTTGTCTATTGGATGTATACCCAATAGTGGGATTCTGGATCACATAGTAGTTCTATTTTTAATTTTTTAAGGAACCTACACACTGTATTATTCAATAAGGGCTGTACTAATTTACATTCCTATGAACAGAATGCAAAAATTTCATTTCCTCTACAGCCCCAGCAGCATTTGCTATCTTCAGTCTTTTTTAATAATAGTCATTGTCATTCGGGTAAGGAATTTTGCTTTTGATTAGCATTTCTCTATGATTAGGTAATTTGGGACCTTTTTTTCTGTACCTATTGGCCATGTGTGCTTTTCTTTTCTTTTAGTACATGTATGTTGACCATGGGCTATTCAGAGATTTTTTTCCATGTTTGGAATTACTAATGTATTCTGGATGTCATCCCATTGTCACAGTGTGCATTGAAAATATTTTCTCCTATTCTGTAGTTTGTCTGTAGTTGTTTCATTTGCTATGCTAAAGCTTTTTAGTCTGATGTAATTCTACTTATCTGTTTTTGTTAATTTTTTTTTGCCAGTCCTGGGTCTTGAACTCAGGGCCTGAGCACTGTCTCTGGCTTCTTTTTGCTCAAGGCTAGCACTCTGCCAACTTGAGCCACAGCGCCACTTCTGGCCTTTTCTGTATATGTAGTGCTGAGGAATCGAACCCAGGGCTTCATGTATATAGGGCGAGCACTCTTGCCACTAGGCCATATTCCCAGCCTCCTGTTTCTATTTCTTGTGCTTTTAGGCTTTTGTCAAAAAAAGAATCTTTCCCCATTCCATTATCTTAAAGCATTTTTCTCTTTTCTTCTAGTAGTTTTAAATCTTATATTTAATTCTTTAACGTATTTCCAGTTACCTTCTGTAACCAGTAACAGGGAAGATTTTAGCAATCAATGATCGATTCTTCTGTATGTGACAGGGGTACAGATGCCAAGGAAATCATTTGGTACATAACAGAACAGACACATATGCTTCTTTTTGAATGTTTGTGGCCATGTACTTGTATCGATAATTCTGAATGACTGTAGGATGATATTATAAAGATGTTGTACATATCCAAATGGTCCTTGGCAGAATTTTTTCCCATTCTTGGGGATATCCAATTTTCTCAGTATTATTTATTTGAAATACTGTCCTTTTGCCCAATGTATGCTCTTAGCACCTTAGTTGAAAATCAGTTGACTATGCATGTGTGAATTTACTTCTAGACTATGATGTTCCACTAATTTGTATGTTTTTTGTTGTTGTTGTTGTTGTTGTTTTGTCAATTGTGGCTATTGAACTCAGGGCCTGGTCACTATCCCTGAGCTAACACTCTACCACTTGAGTCACAGCTCCACTTCCAGGTTTTGAGTGATTAATTATGAGAGTCTCGCTGGGTCTTTTGTGCCTGGGTTGATTTCAAACCGTGATCTTCAGATCTCAGCCTCCTGAGTAGCTATGATTACAAGCTTGAGCCACTGGTGCCCCAGCTTGCAGTTTGTGTAGGAATCATGTAGTATAATGCTTCTTATTTTGTTCTTTTTGCTCAAGATGGAGGCTGGGATGACAAGGATAGCAGACTTGTTTCCTGCTTTTAGTTTATTCATGAGTCTAGGTAATCAATGCTGTCACATTACTTTATGGGCAGGGAAACAGTAGCTCACACAATCATTTAAACACAGGACTGATTGAATGTCTAACTGTGTGATGTGTGCATAGGAATTAAATTTCTGGTTTTTGGATTTATTTATTTTATTTTTAGTTGCTTGATTAAAACTGTAATAATCTGTGACCATGGAGAGCTTTATGGTTTCTTTTAAGAACTCTGCATCAGGTGAATTGGAAGACTCTTATATGTTGTTTCTTTTTTCTACAGCCTTGAGAATATTTTCTATCTTTTACTTTTGAGAGCTTGTTTATATTTTAGGACAGGCTTGATTAAGTCTGGCTGGTGACCTTTGATGTTCTTTTACCTGCATATTTAGGGGAAATTATTATTTTTTAGTTGTTATTATTTGGTAGTACTGATGTTTGAACCTAGGGCCTTGCTCTTGCGTGGCAAGCACTCTACCACTTGATCTACTCCCTCAGTGGCTTGCTGGCTTTTGTTGCCCATGCTGGCTTTGTACTGCAAATTTCCTATATACCTTCCTTGTAAGGTTTTGTTTGAGTGTGAACTACCATACTTACCTTGTTTGTTGAGATAGTATATCACTAACTTTTTCCTTGGGCTGATCTTAGTCTGTGATCCTCTTAATCTCTGTCCTTTGAGTAGCTGGGATTGTAGGTAGGAGCCACTGTGGCCAACCCTGTTACTATTTCTTTGAATAAGCTTTTTACTACTTTGTTATTTTTAAGACCTTCCCAAATTCTCCAAATTAAAACCTATTAATGTTGTTGAAAATTACCTATACATTTTCTTCCTTCATCATCTTTTAAACTCTTCATATTTTAAATAGCTTGTCTCTTAGCTCACTAATTCTTCTCTTTGATCTTTACTCCTAATGGTACTTTCTCATTTCTTATTTCACTTAGCACATATTTTTTATTTTGTGTGTCTATACTGGGGCTTGAAATCAGGGCCTGGGCACTGTCCCTTAACTTTTTCACTCAAAGCTGGCACTGTACCACTTTAACCATAGCTCAGTTTCAGGCTTTTTGATGTTTAATTGGAGACAAAAATCTCAAGGACTTTCCTAATTTAGCTACCTTTGAATCCTTAGAACTCAGCCTCCTGAGTAGTTAGGATTATGGAAATGAGTGCCTGGCTTAGGATATTTTTAAAGTTAGGAATTTTGATTTGATAGATTTGAACTGCTTCCATCTCTTTGAGAAACTTAACATGTCTCTAGCATATTAACACATTTTCCTACATTTCCTTACAGCTTCTATTTTCCTGAAACAATTGTTTTGAATTCTCCTGAGAATTTGCAGGTATTGGTTCCTGTATGGTTGGTTTCTGGCCCCTTAGGTGAGCTCATGGTTCTCAGAAAGTTCTTGATGCTTGTTGACATATGACATCTGCAAATGGTAGCTTAGGTGTTTATTCCAGCCCTAATAAGATGTCTTTCTGCAACTCTAAGCAGGTCACTTATTTTCTCTGAGCCTGTTGACGTCCACTATTTCAGCACTACATAGTGCTCAGGCTCAAGTTTGCTAAGAATTTTCTTGGGATGTGTTATCACTGTTTTAGCACTGGTAGGTGAGCCAAGCCACAGTTTGTCCCAAATCTGAAATTAGTGTGTTGTTCAGAATGAACTGAAAGAGTGCCTAAAAAAGAATACTATACCCCACAAGCCTCCATCTAAGGTCAAATTAGGCCCAAGTGGCTTGTCCACCATATTTAACCTATGTTCAGATACTTTGGGACCTTGCACAGATCTAGGTATAATCAACATGCAAGGATTAGTTACAAGCTCCTATGCAGTGACTTGGCACCTATCTCACTTTTCTTCTCCCCAATGGACAAGTACTCCATGTTAAGCCACTTGCTGTTAGGAGGAATGCAGTATGAAGTTCTATGACCAGTAGTCACAATGTTTGATCATATTCATCTCCCATAGCCCTTGAAGCCAGTACAGTACAAGAGTAGCAGCAGGACCCACACTAGTATGCATTGCATTGTTAATGTAGATGTGGTCCTTTGAACACTACAACCAGACACAGGTTATGTTAGAATAGATAATGAGTTGGCTGGGACCACAATTCTCTACTTGGCACCAGGATGGGTCCAGAGTCAACATCTAGCTATGCTGATATGTGGAAAGGATTGTTAGGTCTGCCTACTGTTGGGTTTCATTAGCCCAGTAATGAGTCTCAAGGCAAAATTCTGTGCTTGTTTTCCTGCTTTATCCACTAATGGGAGGAGTCTTCTTCACTGCATTCCCAACACTGGAAGAAGGGTTGTGGAGGCAGACAACCTGCCCAGGTTGATGCTAAGCTAGATTGCATCAAAGCTCACAGCTGCAGTGATATGCTTGTTTTCAGGTGTGTGTGTGTGTGTGTGTGTGTGTGTGTGTGTGTGTGTGTGTGTGTGTGTACATGCCAGGCCTACCCCAATGGCTGCTTGTAATATAGGCCAAACACAAGTCTGGCCTACCAGAACACCCATATATGAACACTTTCCTGGGGATAATGGCCTTTGGGTGGTTATGTTTGGTGTTTAATCTCATTTCCACAGGCTCAGCCATAGGCTCCAAAGAAGTCTTATATTCACTTTTCTGTCCTGCTACTTGGCAAGATGGAGTATTGCTTCTCCATTTGCTATCTAATGTTGGGAGAGGAAAGACGGAGGCTGTCTGGCTGTGTAGGATCCAGAGGCTCAAGACAGAGGTCTTGGCCTGACAGAAAGGGCTGTGGGGTTCTGTACTGTACTGGGTCTCCTTCTGCTGAGCCTGATAATGGATATCAAGTCTAAGATTCAGACTCATTTCTCTCTCCTATGCCAGTTAAGATGTGTTTCTCTCTTCTCACTATATGTGATGTGAAGAGTGTTTCTTTCCCATCTTCCTCAATGTATATCTTTGTTATATGAAAACAAGGTACTATGGTCTCTCATCTGGCTTCATTAGCACTTGAGGATAGTTTGGTCTGTGAACAGCTCTTCATCCTGATTGTCCGGAGATCATTGGCGGGTTTTAACCAGCAGCCATCTTGTTCTGACCTCTCTGTTAGAAAAATGAAGGAGAAAGGAAGGAAACAGGCCAGGTTTGATCTCAACAGGCTAGAACTGTTTATTGCCAGTGAGGGACACAGACCTTCCTGTGGGTACGGAGGCTGTGTCAGGGAGAAAAATTGGAGTCAAGGTTTTTATAGCATCTGAGCAAGAGAACATGGGTTACATGAGTTTAAGATGGGGAGTGTAGGAAGATAATAGGGTAAGTACTCCCTTATCCAAGGTCTCAAGCTTTTAAAAGTTCACATAGCTCTACATCTGTCTTGCCTAGACAGTTTGACCTTCACAGGATACAGTTTTTAGTCTTCCAACCTCTTAACATTTTTCTGTCCTCACAGCTTGGTCTGAGAGCCTTATAGGCTAGGCCCACAGTGGAATGTTTACAGCCAGGCTCCTGTTGGATTGCCCTGCTTGTGTCAGGCAGTCTGTGCATACCTTTGGTGGCTTGCTTGGCATCTGTATGCACCTGGGAAAACAGGGTGGGGTCAGGCCTTCATATTCAATCCATGGATATATAGAAAGAATGGGCCAAGAGGGGAGAGGTAAGTAATTCCTTTATATAGGGTCTTTGGGTACGTGAAAAGAATGGGCTGAGAGAGGAGCAGCATGGAGTTAGGAGAACAAAGCATGTTCCCATCAGTCTCCATTATTTTTTGATGACCATCCTAATAGGTACTGTCTATTTGTACTTCTCTAATGACTAATGCTGTTCAGCATTGATTACTATAACTTTACAATAAGTTTTGAAGTCAGGAAATGTAAATGCAACAAGATTTTTAAAAATTCTGAATCCTTTTCCATCCAAATGAATTTTAGAGCCAGATTTTCATTTATATAAAAAGGCCTCAGGCTGAACCCCTGTTGCTCATTCCCAAATCCTAGCTACTCGAGAGTGTGAAATCTGGAGGATATTATTTGAAAGTCAGCCCTGGGCATTTCCAAAATGGCCAGAAAGGACTGGGAATGTGGCTTAGCGGTAGAGTGCTTGCCTAGCATGCATGAAGCCCTGGGTTTGATTCCTCAGCATCACATAAACAGAAAAAGCTGTGGAAGTCCAAGTCTCAGGACTGGCAAAAAATAGCCAGAAAAACCTTAGCTGGAAGCATGAACCAAGCGGTAGAGCACAAGCTAAGCAAGCCAGCCAACCTGTAGTGAGGTCCTGAGTGTATACACTGGTACTGGCAAAAACAAACCGAACCAACAGACCCTTTGGAGTCATTGAGATTTTGATATGAATTTCATTGAAAGTATAGGTTGTTTTTGAGGTATTGATATGTCTACAGTATAGGTTTCCAATCTAGTTCAACATGGAATATCTTTACATTTACATCTTTAACAATGTGTTATTAGAGTTTTAGATAGATAAATTCTTCACTTCCATGGTTAAATTTATTCCTAGGTGTTCCATTCATTTATATACCATTGTAAATGTAATTATTTGCTTTCCTCCTCTCCTTTCTTGACACTGGGTCTCACTATGTAGCTTAGGCTGACCTCCAAATCTATGTAGCCTAGGCTAATGTTGAACTTACAGTCCTTTCAGGCAGTCCATTGCTGGTATATGCAAATATACCTGATAATTATGACTTGATCTTGTAACTCCTAACTTTGCTAAATTTGCTTATGAACTCCAGGAATGATCTTGTGGATTCTTTGAAAATAGGTTTTTGTAGGATTATGCCATTTATAAATAGGAATACTTTTCCTTCTTCTTTTCCTATGTAGATACCTTTAATTTCTTTTAACTGTGTCATTGCTCTGGCTAGAATTTCTAGCAAAATGTTGAAAACAATGGCAAAATGAGCACATTTATGTTGCTCCTGAACCTCCTCTTTATGTTTTTAGTCTTTCTGCTGTGTATGGTGTTAGTTGTAGGTTTTCTTACATGGCCTACTATGTTAAAGGTGTTCTCTTCTATGCCTATGAGCATATTTTTTTAAGGATGAAAAGGTATCAGATTTTATCAGATACTTTTGTGTGTCAGTGAAGATGATCACATGGAGATTTTTTTCTTGTTAAAAATGTACCTAAGCTGGACACTGGTAGCTCATGCCTATAAACTTAGCTATTTAGGAGGCTGAGATCAGAGGGTTGTGGTTCAAATCCAGTCCCAGGCAGACAGATCCTACACATTCTTATCTCCAATTAACCATCCAAAAGCCAGAGCAAGAGGAGTGGCTTAAGTGATAGCATGCCACATGTGAGCAAGGAAGCTGAGTACTCAAGACCTTGAGTTCAAATTCCAGAAACATCACAGTGTGTGTTAGTTCATATTCTGTTGCTAGAATAAAATAAAAAAATTTAAACAATGCAAGATTTTTTGGTTCATGATTCTTGAGCCTGTGAAGTTCAAGGTGCTGGACAGGCACATACACTGAAGACCTTCTTCCTGCATCATAACATATGTATGTATATATGTAAGTATATATATATATATGTTATAGTTATATAGATATGTATATATATATATGTGTACATAAAGAGAGAAATACAAACACATGCACAGACATAGACACATACTGAGAAACAGAGGAACAGACAGAGACAGAGAAAAACAGAGGCAGAGAGAATATGAGAATGGGAGAAGGAATGAACTTAAATGAGAATGGAAGTGGTTAAATTTATACCAGACCTACTCTTGAGGTAACTAATTCATTCTCGTAGCAACAACATTAACTCATTAAAGAAGGTACAACATGCATGACCTTCTCTTAAAAGACCTACTTTTTTGTTTGGTCCTGTTTTGGAAACTTTTTGTGCACTGGTTTGATCTTTTTATTGTTACCAGTCTGTTGTGATTTTTTTTGTTTCTTTTTGAATCTATGTAAGTTGTATTTTTAGAAGTTTTTCAGTTACCTAATGTCGTATAATAATTGGTGTATACAACTGTTAATTGTTTTCTTTTAATCTTTTTAGATTTCTCTATCGCTAATAATAACGTCCTCACTTCCATTTATCATTTTGTTAGTCTAAAGGGTTATAAATTTCGTTGGTCTTTTTTTCTTTGCTTTTTGTCCTTTGTGCCAGTACTGGGGCTTGAACTCAGGGCCCTTGACTCTCCCTTGGCTTTTCTTTTACCAGTCCTGGGCCTTAGATTCAGGGCCTGAGCACTGTCCCTGGCTTCTTTTTGCTCAAGGCTAGCATTCTGCCACTTGAGCCACAGCGCCACTTCTGGCCTTTTTCTATATATATGGTGCTGAGGAATCAAACCCAGGGCTTCATGTACATGATGCAAACACACTTGCCACTAGGCCATAGTCCCAGCTCTTGGCTTTTGCTCTCAAGACTGATCCTTGTCACTGGAGCCACACCTCTACTTCCAGTTTTTGGTGGAGATATCTCAGACTTTCCTGTTCAGGCTGGCTTCAAACTGCAATCCTCAGATCTCAGCTAGGATTACAGGCATGAACCACCAGTGCCCAGTTATTATGGTACATTTTTATAATTGATAAATGAATAATGATACAGTTTTACTGTAAGGAAACTTGAGTCATAAGTCATGAGATTATCAGGATAAAGAAAGGGGAGAAAGCAAACCCAACAGACCAACAGACTTTATTTAGGAGGGAAGCTTGGGAAGGGTGACCAATTCTCCTTCAGCATAGCTGAAGGGGAAATGGTATGCTCCTCTTACAACTTTCTTTAAATATTAGGTAGAAAAAGTAATGTTGGAGGCAGGGGGAGATGGAAGGAGGCAAAATGGATGAAGAGTGGATGAACAATGTTATTTTGACTGAGGAGTTTCAAGGTTTTCAACAGCATCTGTGTTCATTAGGGACGCTGACTTTGTCCTTGGTATCAGGCTGTCTTCCAAGACTACTGGTACATTTGCGCAAGAGGAAGGGGAGGGGAGATGGTTCAGTGGAGTCTGCAGCAAGGACAGTTTTAAAATATGGGTGTCAGGGTGTGGGGTAGGGAGGGGAAGTGAGTCCTTTCAGTTTAGATCATTTTCCATCACTCCTGACTCTGGAAAAGCATAAAAACAAGGGGAAGGGGATGCCATTGTCTGACTACTTCCTGTTGATGTGGGGTGATGATGTGAGTAGAGGTCTTATGCATTCAGTGTCAAGTCTTAAACTTTTCAGCCAAAAAGAAATAGCTTTGACGTGCTCCTGGGTTACTGCATGAGAGAGAGGTGTTATGTGATTGGTCAGGAACTTCTCTGTGAGCTGACTTGAGTGCTACAGAGGATTAAATCTGTAATGACAAAAGACTTAAGAGTAGTTATGTTGGAAATTTGAAACAACTTATTACACAATTTACTTATTTCCATTGCACACTAAGTAAGACTGACAGCACTGTAGATGCCAATAGGTCTTTTGGTTACAATAGATGCAGGCTTGCTTGTTGTTTGTCTCCCCTCCCCGCCCCCAGCTTTGTATGAAGGAGGCTTATATATTGCATACATACTAGTAACAGTAGTTTTACATCAGGGTATTAATTTTGACCTCAGGAAAAAATCTTCAGGTCACAGACAATTACATACCGAAGTTTGACATTTTTGTAAGCTCTGTTTTATAAAACTCAAGACATATACCATCTGGTACTTACTTGAACATTCTGTGGTTTGTCTTACTTTTTCTCTTTCTAACAAATATTTAAGACAATTCTTCCCACATCCTTACTTATCTAAAGGAAACCATTTTTGTTTCCTCAATTCCCATTCCCAAGTCTTTCCCTACACTGTTTTATAAGCTCTGTTTTTGTCAAACTCAACGCATCCATTTTCCTTTTCACTTCCTTATCTCCTTATCGTTTTTTCTTTAATCTGAATTTTGAAATAACTCTTAGAAAACCTTTAAACTTGAATAACATAGTTTTAGAAAATACTTTCTACTTGTGCTTTCAACAAACAGATATCCCCTCTTAAGCATACATAGATAACTGAGAATAGCATGCATTTAAAACACTGCTAGCAATGTCTTCTGGCTAACAGAGCATCTCAGCACAGCTGGTGATAAACCTCAGAGTTGTCAGTGACGTTCAACAAAGTTGTAATAAATAGCAAAGCTTCCAACTTGGCAAACTTGAGTGAGGGATGTTCTTTTGCTTTTTACTTAATGTGAGACACTGAAGCTAATGAAGAAACTGAGGTAGATTTCAGAAATCTGTAAATTTGACTCTTCAGTAAGGGAGAGACTAAACTATGTAGA
>NC_063188.1:37895454-37956445 GCF_023159225.1 Perognathus longimembris pacificus
CCGAAAAGAGTATTTGCTGGCTAGCCACTGTCCTGTGTTCCTTGGAAGCCCTTGGTGGGTGCAAAAGAGCCCAAGCCTCCTCATTCTAGTAGTTGAGAAAAGGAAAGCTCTAGATCTGACTGTACCAGGAGCAGTCCATTTTCCAGTGTCCCACTGCACCACAAAATGGGCAAGGCTTAAAGAGGGGCCATGGGCTTGATTAAGCTCTTGTCCAACATTCATCATTGCCCCGATAAAAGCAGGTAAGAAGAGGAGCAGACACAGTCAAGGCTTCTTTTGAGGGTTGCCTGGCACAGCACAGCCGATTTGGAGGCTGGATGGGAGTAGCTAAAAGTTGGCATTTAACTTTAAGGAGTCTCTCTTTTTCTTTTTCTTTGCCTCTTCATTTTGATTGTTAAAGACTTTGAAGGCTGTATTAAGTAGCTCCTGTTGGGGCATTTGGGGATCCTGCTCTAGCTGTTGAAGTTTTTTGCAGATATCTGGGGAAGATTGGCTGACAAACCTAATGTTGAGAAAAGTAATTGTCCCTCTGGGGAATTCAGGTGTAGTTTTGTGTACTTCATGAAAAGGGAGAGTAGAAGTGGGAGGGAACAGGCAGTGGAGACTGTGGGTGATTGGAAGGCTGTCAGCTAAGAGAATTTGAAGTGCAGAGGGAGGGTTGACAGACAGAGGGAGTTTGCCTAGATTAAACAGTATCAGCTAAGAGAATATGAACTGCAGAACACAGAGAATATAGTCAGGAGAAAAGAAGGAAAAAAGGCTGGGGCACAGGGAACTTCTGACCACTTGCTGTTTCATTGCAACAAATTGTTTATTGGATTAGTATTGGGACTAAAGGAGTGCAGAAAGGTGATATAGACAGCCAAGGGAAAAATATACAGAGATTGAATTTTGTAAGGAAAAGGGCCCAGATTAAA
Source organism: Perognathus longimembris pacificus (assembly GCF_023159225.1). Classification (NCBI taxonomy): domain Eukaryota; kingdom Metazoa; phylum Chordata; class Mammalia; order Rodentia; family Heteromyidae; genus Perognathus; species Perognathus longimembris. The sequence goes on from NC_063188.1 coordinate 37,896,372, forward strand.
ACTCTGTTTAGGGGGCTGGGGATATAGCCTAGTGGCAAGAGTGCCTGCCTCGGATACACGAGGCCCTAGGTTCGATTCCCCAGCACCACATATACAGAAAACGGCCAGAAGGGGCGCTGTGGCTCAAGTGGCAGAGTGCTAGCCTTGAGCGGGAAGAAGCCAGGGACAGTGCTCAGGCCCTGAGTCCAAGGCCCAGGACTGGCCAAAAAAAAAAAAAAAAATCTGTTTAGGGCATCACCTAATCAGAGTATTCAGTTAAGGCACTGAGGTCTAAACTTTCTCTGAGTCAAGGGCCAGATTGACCTCGAGATGATAGACTAGGTCCCTTCCAGGGTGCCCAACTCTTATCAGGAACTCTTACCCACTCCAAGGAAGATGAGGATGACATGGTTGGTGGTGCATGCACGAGACAAAATTGTGAATGGAATGGCCTTGGCATGGAGACAGAAGTCAGATAACTGAAAGAAGAGAACAACAGACTTTACAGTGGTGGGGAGACATTCTCAGTGGTTTTACAACTGAGTTTACCTATTGAAGCAGTATAGGTCTAGGACAAGACCTAGCCTCTCTTATGTGGCAGTAAGGTAGCAAGAGCCAAGGGTCATGTTCCTGTTGCCTTTTAGCTGAATATGCAGGAGGGACTGACGGCTCTCAGAAAGCCGTTGGAGAAGAAGGAAAAACAAAGACGAGAAGGAGAAAGGGAGAGGAAGTGGACAGAATGTCCTTCAAGGACGGGAGTCCTCGGGGAAACTCTGTCCTGGGTTTCAGCATCATTTGTAAGGTAACTGAGTCATGAGGGTATCAGAATAAAGAAAGTGCAGAAAGCAAACTTAATAGACCAACAGGCTGAGGAGTGAAGCCTGGGCAGGGTAAACAAGTGTCCCTTCAACCCTGCTGAAGGCCACATTAAGTAACTCCAGTTGGGGAATAGTCTGCTTTGGAGTTTGCCCTCTGTGTCACACATTTAATTATGTTTATAAATTGTGGCAAAATCCACATGACATTAAATGTGTCATTTAACTACTTCTAACTACACCTTTCAGTGGCAATAAACACATCCACATTGCTGTGCAACTATCACTATTGTTGATCTCTAAAACTTTTTATCATCTTAAATTGCAAATCTATATGACAAAAATGGCTCTCCAATCCTGTTTCATCATCCTCAGATGAAAGTTCCCATCAGAACTACTTTGTGTGTGTGTGTGTGTGTGTGTGTGTGTGTGTACTGAGGCTGAACCCAGGGCCTGGGTACTTTCCCCCATTTGTGCCACAGCTTCACTTCCAGCTTTTTTTGTGATTTACATGGAGATAGCAGTCTTACAAAGTTTTCTAACTGGGATGATTTTGAACCATGATATTCAGATCTTAGCCTTCTGAGTAGCTAGGATTATAAGCTTGAGCCATAGGCACCTGGAATACCCAACTTTCACCTCTATGAATTTGATTATTCAAAGTCTTTCTATAAGTGAACTAATAGAATGTTTGCATTTTTGTATCTTGCTTTTTCCCACAAATCATAATGTTTTCAAGGTTCCTCCTCATAGAATGTCTCACAATTTCTTTTTAAGGCACCATAATATTATGTGTATATATCACATTTTATCTCTCCATGGATGAGTATTTTGGTTTTTATCTCTTGATTATTGTGAATCATACTTGTGAAACTTGGTTGTACATTTATCTATTTGAATTTCTGCTTTCAGTCATTTTAAGTATATTTAGAAGTAAAGCTGGTACATCATATGGCAATCCTGTGTCTAATTTGAGAACTATAATACTGTTTTTCATGGTAGTTACACTATTTTACATTCTCATCAATAATTCGCAAGCCTTACCATCTCACTATATCCTCATCAGAACTTGTTAAATTCTGTGGTTTTGTTTATTGCCATCCAAATGGGAAAGAAGTGTGGTTTTAATTTACATTTCCCTGAGAATTAGTAATACTAAGCAGCTTTATGTGTGCTTATTATCAATTTGCATATTGCCCTTAGGAAATGCACAAATAGTTCACTTTTTTAAAAGTTTTATTTTTGAGTATTGTTTATATATTATTAACATTACTCCTCCTTCATATTTATGATTATTTTCGTTTCTTTTGTTTTGCTTTTTGCCAGTCCTGGAGCTTCAAATCAGGGCCTGAGCACTGCCCCTGGCTTCTTTTTGCTCAAGGTTAGCACCCTACCACTTGAGCCACAGCACCACTTCCGACGTTTTCTACATATGTGGTGCGGAGGAATCAAACCCAGGGCTTCATGCATGCTAGGCAAGCACTGTAGGATTAGGCTATATCCCCAGCCCTCTTTACATGAGATTTAAAATGCACAGTGCAAAGCACATAGGGTTGAGCTTAACCCCCATTGCTCCATGGACCAATTACAGCAAGTAAGGAGACAAGAGGTTCAAGATTGGAGGGAAGAGGGAGGTAAGAAGAAAAGGGGAGAATTCAAAAGCAGCCATGTGCCTGTGTTAAGGAAATGGGTTCTTCCACTAAGAATGACAGGGGGTTACAGCTTCCACTAAGAATGACAGGGGGTTACAGCTGAGATACACACTAGTTGAATCCTTGCCACATTTCCACACTGCCAAACATGATGAGAGGCTTGGACCCCACTGACAAGAGAAGCTTTGACAGACAACACTATCGAGGAGGCTAAGACAGGCCTGACACTTGGCTGTGAGTCAGCAGAGATACAGGACTGCAGGACCCCCTGAGGGGGGTGACAGAGAAAGGCCTTCTTCTTGAGCAACTGTGGAGTCAGCACAAGGACCAATGGAGTTCCCTGGTGGAGAGGCAGAAAAAAACGACTGTTAGCAGAGACCAGTGGCTGGTTCCCTAGGGCTGGAGGTGTAGGCCAGCCTTCCTTGGGAAGAGGAGCAGTGGTGAGGCCTGTGATGGGGGCCCCACCTCTGTTCTCTTAAAAAGCAAAATGGCTTGCTTTGCTTCATGGCTGTATGAAGCAGGCAAAGCAAATCATGGCCGAGCCTCCAAGAGGCCCCCTGTCCCCACTGCTTGTTGCTGGGTGCTGATGTCACATGTCTCCACCCCATCTGTCTGCAGTCCAGACCCACTGTGCCACTCTCCTGCAGGAAGAGGGAGGGCAAGGGAGACTGGCCGAGGGGAGGGGGGAAAGAGGAGCGGCGCTGCGCAGTCTGGGGTGCAAAGCACCAAGGGGCGGCTTTGGTATCCATCCGCTGCTCCTCCAGCGCAGTGATTCCCGACCTGCCAATATTGCTTCCGCAGGCGCCCCAGCCCCTAGCCCTGGGCAAACACAGCGCCAGGGAGCCTAGCAGAAGCAGGGAAGCAAGGAGGTCGCCAGGTCTGAGTGTGCTGGGTGCAGGGAGGCAGGGCGCGTGGCGGGGCCCGCCCCTGAGACTGGGGCTGGCGCAGGCCCCGCCCACCCCGGGTCGGAACTACGGTTGGCCTGGGAGGGGGCGTCCCGCGCTGACGCGGCCATATCCCTCCGCCCCCCTTCCGGACTCACTCGGAGCTAGCGGTTCTTGCCGCATCCTGTGCAGCCCCTGCCGGCTTTGGTGCAGAGGCTTGGGGGCGGGCCGCCTCTTTGCGCTTGGGCTCCTGGGGACAGCAGTGGGAGTTCCAGAGAGCAGCTGCTGGGAGAGGAAAGGAAGGCGTCTGAGTGGAAGAGGAGCGCAGCTGTGGAGGGGGGCCCGTCTCCCCGGGCCCTGAGCCCGTACAGGCAAGTGGGGGTGTGCGGAGGGTGCGGGAGTGGGTCTCCCCGTGTTGACAGGCTGACAGCCTGTCCCCGAGACCTTGGCAGTTGGACACCGAGGAAGCGTGCTGGGCCAGAGGATCCTCCAGGGAGGTGCGCAGTGTCCGGGACCTCTGGGATCAGAAGATGGTGACCCGCGGGGGCTGGCCGGCCCAGGGCAGAGAGGGAGGCCAGAGCGGCTCCAGGATGGTCTGAAGGCCAGTCGGGCTCATCGACTCCCAGCCAGCTTCCAGGGCGCCGGTGTCTCGCCCTGGACGTTGGTTGGCCCTGGGGGGGCTGTGCTTTGCTGGGAGGGGGTGTCTGGGAGAGAAATGGCAGAGGAAGATGGGGGCTGAGGGTGGTCTGGGAGGCCGTGGGCGTGTGGGCAGTTGTCTGTGCTTGGGTCCAGCCTAACTAATGGGACGAGGGGCCCCTTCACCACTCTGGCCTTGGTTTGGAAAAGGACCCTTTGGGGTCCGTTTTCTTGGGTGCTGTCCATTCCCACAGGTTTCTGCTTGATGTGAAGTTCTTCTGTGTGTGTGGCAGGTGTGACACATTCTGAAAGGCCACAGTGGACATCTGTAGAGGAGAGGCTTGAGAAAAAGGAAGAGCAGAAAACAGTCTGGGTTTCTGGAGGTGTGTGGGGTGGAGGGTGGGCACCAGGGCTAGCCTGAAACCTGCCAGGGATGGGTGACTCTAATGGGAGTATGGTGGGCATCCAGTAGTGCCTCCTACCTAATCTTCCCCTCAATCACCTTCTAGGTATTTCCTTTATTCCCTTCCCATCCAAATTGAGGGGTCTGAAAGTATGGGATTTGGGAGGTGGCGATGGCAGTCGTCAATACCAGGACCACTGCACAACCTGTTTTCTAGAATATGCTGTGCCCTTCCCCCTTTTTCTGCTGCGCAGGGGTAGGGGATGTGGCGCACCTAGTGGTGAATCCTCAAAATTGAACAGGGCACTAATGGCAAGTGCATGACGTCAGGAGTCAAGAGAAGCTCTTACTTCTGCATCCCTGCAGCAGGGGCCAAAGAAAAACAGGCTTATTCCACAAGCAGCACCTGAAATGTGGAAAGACCCCTCAGATGGCAACTCCTATCCCTATGCCGGTGTTGCTCTGTCTGCTAGGCTCAATGGCTACCGTCCTTTCCTCACTCTATAACCTTTTTCATTTTTTTGTCCATAGGCCTGCTTTAGGGCTGGTCAGTTCTGCAAGAAAGGATCAGTCCAGAACACTGGCTCAAATCTCTGGAGATTGGTGAGGAGGGGACTGTGCAGGCCGCAGCTACTGAAGACCAACAGGCAAGTGGCTGTGATCCCTGTGTGCAAGATTGCTTGTACTTGTGCTGTCTGCTAAATTTCCTTGTCGTAGCAATTCTTGTCCGTTTTCTGCCCGAGATTTTGGCAATATTGTGGGAGTCTAGGTTCAACTGTGACCAGAAAACACTGAGAGATAAGACAACGGTGTGGGAAACTTTATATATATTGAACCTTCAACTAAAAGACAAAGTCCAGTCTGTGTGCCGATGTACCAGACACTCAGGATGGCATTCTATCATTTGTATTTGTCCTCAGGACCCCCTGTAGTCTGCTGTGGGGATTATTACCACTTGAACACAGAAAGTTGGGCAAGTTGCATCATAACAGTGAAGGTTGGTATGGGAGTGGGTTCACTTTGGGGTCTGGGTAGTAGAGACCAAACACTAATGGTGGGAGTCTTGGAGTGATTAGGATCTTGTTTTGTGCTCCTATGCCTCAATTGCTAATATGCTTTCTCACCATCCCCAATACTATTTTTCACCTATAACCATGCATATTGTATAGCAGGCTGGAGGAACAGAAACACTTTTATAGCTCAACTTCCCCTCCTGTTATTCAAAACCAGTTTTCCTTTGTAAGTACCTATAGGAAGCCCCAGAATTTGATGAGCCTGAATTCCTGGTTTCATTCTTTCTCCCTAGATACACCTATAGTTACAGCTCTGGTGGTGCTGGAGTTGCTTCTGATTACCACCTTCAAGTGGTCTACCCCTACACAGGAACCATCTGTCTTCTCCCAGCCTGGTTGTGCCTCCTCTGCACTGTATTTGTATTGTTCATTCAGACTGTGATTTGGTAGGATTTGGTGATTTACTCTAATTGCTAATTTCCTACTTTCACTCCTGACTCATAGAAAGACTAGAGTGTAAAGATACAGTTGTGTTATAAATCTGTGGTTAGGCTCTTGTGCCAGGTTGTATAACTGGGTGTTCTCTAATTTGTACCATGACCAGAGCAGAGACTGAACCAAGTGCCCAGGTTGAGCCTTCAAAGAAGGCTGGAGAAGAAATTGTGAATGTGGCTGAAATAGAGAATGAAGTCCCTCTTGTGGTTAGACCCAAGGTTAGGACCCAGGCCAACATGACGACTGGAGCAAGGCCCAAAACTAAGACCAAGTTTATTCCTGGAGCAAGGTCCAAAACTGAGTGTGGTACAAGAGGTGGGACACGTAGTAAGAATAAACCAAAGGCAATTACTAGGTCAAGATGTAGGAATGGTTCCCAAGCTTGGGTCCAGAATAAGTGTGAGGCAGAGGCAATATCTAAGAGAGGTGAAGAATCTCATACCAACCCCATAGCCTCTCCACTGGCTGATACTGATTCTGAGTTAATTGGCAAAGCTCAGTGCCTGCTGAAAGATGGAAAAGTGGTTAATGTGAACACTGAGCGATTTCCTAGAAAGAAAGCTCATTCTCAAATGGGATTCCAGCCTGCATTTGGGTCTGAAAGGGTCACTAATGTTGGGTCCTGGTGTTACCCCAGGTCTACATCCAAAGAAGAGGCCTATCAGAATCCTGATTTCAAATGGGTAGATAAATCCTCTGTGAATTCCTGGTTCTGTAGTGAAGATGAAGTTAGTCCAAGATTTCATCCCAGGAACAGGATAAAGGCCAGTACCAGGTCCAGGCACATGGCCAAACAAGAGGCAAATACCATGTATAGGCACAAAAGCAAACAAGAGCTCTATTTTGTGTCTAGCTCTGGTTCTGAGGATGAGTCTGTTAAGACATCCTGGCTCTGGGCCAAGGAAAAGACCAATTCTTGGTCCGTGGAAGAATCCAATAGAAGGTCCCGCTTTAATTCTAAGAAAGAAGTGCCTGTTGATTCTAGTTCTGGGTCTGAATATGAAAATCATATGAAGTCTCGGTTCAGAGCTGGAGAAGAGGTCAAATCTAGTTCTAAACCCAGAACCAGAAAAGAGGCAAATGCCAGGGCCAGGCAGATGGCCAGGCGGGAAACTGGCAATGATGTAATGCCTGGTTCTATAGATGTAATCAAAGAAGAGTCTTGGTTATGGCCAGGAGAAAAGGCTAATATGTATTTAAAGACCAAGAAAGAAGCCAGGGCCAGAACAGTGGCAAAGGAAGAAGCCAGAGCCAGAGACAGGCAAGAAGCCATGTCAGAGGAGGAGGTCCTCATTGGGACTTGGTTCTGGGCTACAGAAGAGGCCAGCATGGAGGATGTGGCCATAATCCAATCCAGTCCCCATATGGAAGATGAGCCTATTGTTGGGAATTGGTTCTGGACTGAAGAAGAGGCTAATATTGGGACTGGGCCTAGCAGTAAATTCAGACCAAGGGCTGAGGAGAAGCCTGTTGGTGATTCCTATTTAGAGACTGAGAAAAATGTCAGTATGGAAGTTGGAACTGAGACTGCCTCTGACTCCATGCTAGCTGCTAATGATGAAGAGGCCTTTGTTGGTTCTTGGTTCTGGGCTGGTGAAGAAGTCAACCAAGCGGCTGATGAAGAGGCCATTTTTGGGTCTTGGTTCTGGGACATTGATAAGGCCAGTGCGGAATCTGCTGTTGGAGTCAGCTGTGAGTCCATGCTGAGGTCTGAAGAACAAGAAATTATTGATCCATGGTTATGGGGTGAAAAAGTCAATATAGACACTAGGGTTGACGAAGTGACTAAGCCAGAACCTGAAGAAAACATATTTGTCTCTTGGCTTTGGTCTGAAAACCAAAACCATATTAATTCAGGGGCTGAAGCTAACAGTGACATTGTAGCAAGGGCTACTGTGGAGGAGCCCACAATTGGTCCTTGGTTCTGGGCCAAAATAAATGCTTGTGTCCAAGCTGAAGTTAATAGTAAATCTATCTTGGACAATGAAAAAGGGGACATTGTATCATCATGGCTTGAGGCTAGAGAACAGGCCAGCATAAAATATGCCCCTGGTAGCACATGTAAATATATGGCAGAGGCTGAGGATACTGATAACAGGTCTTGCTTCTGGGCAGAAGAAGGGCCCTGTATGTATCCTACTGTTAGAGAAAACTTGGAGTATAGACCAGAGAAGGAAGAGAACAGGCTCTGGTCAAAAAAGTGTGCAGGGCCAGAGGCCGATATAGGGTCCTGGTTATGGGCTTCACAAGAGGGCAGTATAGATAATGAAACTGGAGAAGAGGTCAAGCTACAAAGTGAAGAGGACAGCACAGTTAAATCCTGGTTCTGGAAAGAAGAGGAAGCCAAGATAGAGACAACCAACAGAGAGTCAAAGCCTGAAGCTGAGGAGGACATTATTGGTTCTTGGTTCTGGGCTGGGGAAGAGGACAGGCTTGAGGTGCTAACTGATGTTAGAGAAGAGAACAGGTTGGCAGGTGAGGAGGAAGATACTGTTGGGTCCTGGTTCTGGGCCAACGAAGAGTCCATTAGAGAGTCTGAATCCTGCAGCAAATACAGTTCCAAAGCTGATGAGGAGGAAGTCATTATCGGGTCCTGGTTCTGGGAAGAAGAATCCAGTTTGGAGGCAATGACAGGGGACAGCTTTCAGTCCAAGCCTGAGCCTGAGGACGAGGAAGCCATTGTTGGGTCCTGGTTCTGGTCTAAAGAGGACAGTGTAGACATTGGTTCTCTAGGAGTAGAAGAAACCATGCCAAAGACCGAAGAGGAGGCTGTTTTTGGCTCCTGGTTCTGGGCTGAAAAAGAAGACAGGATAGAAGCAGGGATATGCTTTGAATTCAAGACAGAAGACAACAGAGAGATGATTATTGAGTCCTGGTTCTGGTCTGGAGACAAGGCTCTTGAAGAAACTGGAACTGTGGCTACCTGTGAGTACAGGCCAGAAGATAAGGAGAGAGCAGTTGTTGAGTTTGGGTCTGGCTCTAAAGATGAGGTGAATATCAGCAAGGGTGATGTAACTCCTTGTGAATCCACAACAGTACCTGATGAAGATGAGGATATAGTTGGGTCCTGGTTCTGGGAAGGAGACGAGGCTCGTTTTGAAACAAATCCTAGTTCAGTGTTCAAGGCCATCTGCAATTCTAAGTGTTCATTTAATCAGGAGCCTGATCCTTCACACAGACCCCAGACCTGGGATGAGGTCACTGTTCAATTCAAGTCTGGTCCATGGGGTTGGGTTGGCTTCCCATCTATAAGCCCCCTGAAATTTCCAAAAGAAGCAGCATTTTTGTTCTGTGAAATGTTTGGGGGAAAGCCCAAGTATGTAGAACTTAGCCCAGAGGGGGAAGAGGAGGAGTCTTTGCAGCAGTCTGAACCAGAGTTTCCATTTCAGTATGATCCCTCCTACCGGTCAGTCCAGGGAATTCGAGAGCATCTTAAGGCCAGAGAGAGTACAGAGCCTGAGAAATGGTCCTGTAGCTGCATACAGTGCCATCTTAGAATTGATTCTGAAGAGTTTGAAGAACTCCTCTTATTAATGGACAGAGTTCGAGATCCTTTCATTCATGAAATATGTAAAATTGCAATGGGTATGAGAAGTGCTTCTCCATTTACCCGCGATTTCCTTCGGGATTCTGGTGTTGTCTCACTTATTGAAACCTTGCTAAATTATCCATCCTCTCGAGTTAGAACAGAGTTTTTGGAAAACATGATTCAAATGGCTCCAACTTACCCAAATCTAAACATTATTCAGACATACGTGTGTCAGGTGTGTGAGGAAACTCTTTCTTATAGCTTCGATTCCCCTGAGCAGTTGTCTGGATTAATGATGATTAGACACCTCACCACTACTACTGATTATCACACACTGGTTTCCAATTATATGTCTGGATTTATGTTCTTACTGACTGTAGGCAACACCAAAACAAGGTTTCATATTCTGAAAATGCTACTGAATTTGTCTGTAAATCTTGCCATGACAAAAGAATTACTCAGTACTGAATCCGTGTCAGGATTTATGGGCCTCTTTAACAGGGAAGAGACAAATGACAATATTCAAATTGTTCTTGCTATATTTGAGAATATTGGTAAGAATATAAAAAAAGAAACAGAATTCACTGATGATGATGATGATGATGATTTCTGTCTGGAGACACTTATTTCTACATTCCATGAAGTTGAGAAATTTGCTAAGAAAGTGCAAAGCAAAACTACCAATCAAAACCACACTGCAGCAGACCAAGAAAATTAATATGATTAACTCTGATTGTCCTTGTGAAGTTGCTGTGTTAAGATCCTTGAGTAATGCTTTGTGTTTTTTCGCACTTGGCTTGGTGTTGCAACGTACATCTTTGATGCTGATACTATCTTGACTCAATTCTGTGCGTAAGCTGGATTGTGTTTTTGATGCCTAATTAATATTACAAGTGAAATCACATTTGTTGGTACTTGTCCAGATTGTTAAATTTAGTATTTGAGATCATTGTGAACTGAGTCATCATAAATAAGCAGCCCTTCTGATTGTTGTTCTAATGTGAGCTTATCTATTTCAGCCTTGTTTGTGTTTCAATAAAGTTCTATGCTAAAGTTAACAGAAATCACCCCTTTCCTTGAACTTTAAAATACATATACAAAGATGACAAGTGAGCACACACATATATACTCAATATTAATATATGACTAATAAGCTTAATACAAAAGGATTTTTCTCAGTTTTAATCTCAAAAGTTATAATGCCTGAATCCCGGGGTATATTTCAGAGAAAAAGATAATTTACATTGTATCCTGAATGTAGGAGAACATGGAGTTAGGAAAAGTCAAATATATGTGATATGTCTATTTGACTTGTTGGGAGGGGGAAACATGTTGAGGGATAAACAAAGGATAAGGTAAGATTTGTAATGCCGAGAAGCTGAATTTTACTGTTCAGAGTAGTTGTTTCTTCACTACTGTAGGGGATGGCTATGCCTTTAAGACCTGGGATGGCTGGCTGCTAGCCAACTCCCACCTCCTACCTGTCCCGAAACTGGAAGAGGTGCTAAACCAGCCCCACCCTCTCGTCTGCGAGCACATGTCTCCTAATGGTTCGGAGACCCTGGAGACCCGGTCCTTGGGGGGCTGTGGTCTCCGCCCATAGAGAAAGTTCTGTGACATCATCACTGGCAAAAGGTGTAAGTTTCTGCCTACTTACAAAGTAGACAGGCATGCTTACAGCCTATTTTTTAATGACCTCCCAGCTCTGGTCAGTTTTTTGAAGGACCAAACAAGTGACTCCAGGATCTGACACCATGTCTGCCATCTGAACAGTGCCTTTTAACTGCCTCGTCCTGGGAGTGTTTTTTCCACACTGGGATAAATACCCTATTGGTATTTCCTGTAGTTGGTTGCTGAACTTGAACTCAGGGCCTGAGCACTGTCCCTCCGCTCTCCAGCTCAAGGCTAATCCTCTGCCACTTTGAGCCCAAGCATCTCCTCCTTCCAACACACTGCTAGCTGATTAGAGATGACAGTCTTACAGGCACCTTTCTCTACCGGGGCTGGCTTTGAACAGCAGTTCTCAGATCAAACAAAACACAAATGTTAACAGGAATCGTTTCCCAATATTTTTGAAGGTAGATGTGTGTTTTTATAAGTGTCCTCCAAACTATCCAAAATACTAAAAAATGTAATTCGTGTTCCAAATCCTCAGGACTGTTCTCCACTGGCCAAAAAGGAGGTCCAGGCCTGGAGCTAGAGGCTTTGGCTCCTAACCCAGCCTTCCTTTGAGCTCTCTCTCATCACCAGGCTCAAACGCTTCAGGTTCTCTGAGAGTTCCCCAAAGTCAGAACCTGAAGCAGCTCAAACCCAGTGGCAGAAGATTCTGTCATTCAAGCTGCAGAGCCTCAACAGACCAGCTGACTGCAGGATCATGTGGACTGATGGTGGGTCATGTGACCAGACTCTGACTTGGATTGGACTGAAAGGCAGAAATGCATTTACACATATGGGAAAGGGTCAGGAAGGACATAGACTTCAAGAATGAGACTGAGGTGGCATAAAGTGGCTAGATGTGAAGGTGAGTGTCTCTGCATGCTGCATTTGCTGCAAGACCTGCAATTTCCCAGGTGATCAGCAGCACCCCATTGATGTGTAAACAATCCTTCAGCAAAACATGAGCATGTTTACATAGCTTAGTATCTCTATAAAGTTGCTGCTAATGCTGTCAGATTTTATTTAACTTTTAAAACTACCTTCAGAGCACATAGATTTCTCCTGAATACACATTTATTTGGCCATCTTGATAATTTGTCTTTTTTGTTCTAAATATAGATAGTTATCTGCAGACATGAATTAACCTCTGAACTATTATTTTGCTGCATCTCATAAATTTTGGTATGATGTGTTTTCTTTTTCATTTGTCTCTATTTTCTCTCACTTGTGATCTATTTTAAGCTATTACCTCTGTAGGAATATGTTTTTTAATTTCCCTACTTTGTGCAATCTCTAGTTTTTCTTTATTTACTGGTTTTCTAATTTTGTACAATTATGGTTGGAGGAAATACATTCTATGATGTCTATTCAAACCTGTTCAAATTTTTTAAATTGCTAGGCTACAAAAGTCTATCATGGAGAATGTTTAGGAAGGGTTGTGCTTCAAGAGAAGCCCAGGCAAAAACTTAGCCAGACTACATTTCAACTCATTAAAAATCTGAGCCTAGTGATGTGTACCTATCATCCTAGTCATATGAAAAGTCAAGGTACAAGCTTGTTGAGTAAAAAGTGACACCTTATCTGAAAAATAACCAAAGCTAAAAGGGCTGAAGATATGGTTCAATTAGTAGAGCACCTGCCTAGTGAGTTTGTAGCCCTAAATTCCAACACTAGTTTCTCTCAATAAGCAAAAATGAGTTTATTTCCACTCTGTATGCCATAGAAGAAATGCTAAAGGAAGTCATCAGATGGAAATAAAAATGGAATTAGAGTGACTTAAGCTGTGTGAGAAAATTAGAGAAAATATATGACAAAAGCTATTATTATAGTTATTTTATATTGTAACTCCACATTTTCTTTTTATATAGCCTAAAGCCAAACATATTAAAATCATTAATCTGTGTTTTGGAGCATACAATATATAAAGGCATATCTATGGAAATAATAGGAGAAATAGAACTGACAAAGAAATCATATCTCAACAATGAAGGGATATCAGCAAGATGGCTCTTTCATTCAAAAGATTTTAAGCTAACAGCAATAGTTCTGTTAAACCCTAGAGAGGGGTTGAAAAGAAAGAGCACCCAGGCTAATGTAAAACCAAGAAAGGACTACAGCAAAAAGAGTGTGCAAATTCATGGGTTTTTCATGCTCATCTGTTGCCTTCTTCCTGTACAGCATACCATGGCATAAATACAATAAAAGGCTCTATTCAGGATGGACAGAAAATAGTGGACATGTTTATGGACTATTTGTGTGGCCTGGGGGGCTGCTAGAGGAACTGGCTCCTCTCTTACCTGACTTGAAGTACTAAATAGAGAAGGAGAAAAAATTTGGAAGCTTCAGAAAACACAGGCAAGTATCCCTGTGCATATGAGCTGCAATTCTGAGCAAAAGATCAGTAGATGTTTGGGAGGCTCTAAAACATCCAGCCAGATTGTTTGGTAAAGCTCTTCACTTATACAAAGCCAGGACACAAAAACTGAGAATGGTGATTGGTGGGTTTTTGTTTTGTTTTGTTTTGTTTTGGGCAAACAAATGCCCCAAATTACTTGGGCAGTGTAGTAAAAGATTCTAAGGCCTACAATGAAATGGGAATATAGCCCAATCAAAGGATAAAATAAAACTTATGAAACCAAGGGTTATAAACAGATCTATGGGCTGAGTGTCATAGTAATTTCAGCTATTGGGAGGTGGAGATAGAAAGGATTATGGTTTGGGGCCAGCTTGGTAAACAGTTAGCAAGACCTCATCTCAGCCATCAAGCAGGATATATGGTGGCTCATGCTTATAATCTTATTTAAACCAGAGGCTTAGGTATTAGGATCACAGTCTGAGGTTGGCCCTGAGTAAAATTTGAGACCCTATATGAAAAATAGAGCAAAAAGCATGAGCATGATTCAAGTGTTAGCAAGGTCAATGCCCTGAATTCACACTCCAGTAACACACACCAAAATTCTATATGTTTCCTAGCAAAAAAAGTTAAAGGAACTGCTATAAAGATATTCAATTAGCTAAAATAACACAGACAAATAAACAAAATTAGGAAATAAATCATAAACAAAATACTAGCAAAGAAATAGAAATGGTAGAATAGACCTATACATTGTGCAGCCAATAAATACAATACTTGAATTGAAAATTTTAGGAATTTAGTAGGAAGCTTTAATAGGAAGAAGAGAGAATCTGCAAACTTGAAGGCAAGATATACAAGATATTTAAAATCATGAAGTCAGATGAAAAAGAAAGATGATGAAAAGTGAAAGTCTTATAGGGCACTATCAAATAAATGAATATATGCATTGTGAGAACGTTACAAAGAGAGGAGAATGGATAGCTTATTTGACAAACTAATGAGATATACCCACATAATTATCAACTTATCTTTGGTTGGTAGCAAAAGAAAAATAGTGGAGCAAAGGTCATTCTTTTCAACAAATAATTCTGGAAAAACTAGGCACTCACATGCAAAAAACTGAGTCTAGGGATGGGAATGTGGATTAGTGATAGAGTGCTTGCTTAGCATCCATGAATCCCTGGGATAGATTCCTCAGCACCACATAAACAGGAAAAGGCAGAAGTGGTGCTGTGGCTCAAGAGGTAGAGTGATAGCCTTGAGCAAAAGGTAGCCAGGGACAGTGTTCAGGCCCTGAGTCCAAGCCGAAGGACTGGCAAAAAACAAAACAAACAAACAAAAACAAGAAGAGTCTACACAGAGACCCTTAGCAAAAACAAACTGGACAATAAACACAGATGTAAATACCTCCCAAGATAATGTAGGAGAAAATATAGGTGGCCTTAGATATGGACATAAGTTATATGTAGGTACATACATCACCAAACAAACTTCATGAAATCTTGAATTGCTAAGAAGAACTTCATTAACATTTCATTAAAATTACAGAAGATAGTATAAGAAGAGAGGCCAAAGACTGGGAAAAATATATTCAAATAACACATCCAATCAAGGGCTATTATCTGAAATTTACAAGGACATATCTTAAAATCCAAAAGTAAATAAAAAACTCAATTAAAAATTGAGTAAAACATCTTACTGTTGCCCAAGCCCAGTCATCTGAGGTCCAAGTTGAAAAACTCAAAAGAGATCACTCCCTGTAGTGTGGAGGAAGAGCTGAATTTTGGGGACACACGTGTGTCTACATATATGTATAAATATGTAGTTGTATATCTGTATATGTATATAAAATACTGCTTAACAAGTTTCTAGTTATTGATTATGCCTGACATGATGCAACTATGTTTCATATAACCAAAACTGCACTAATCTCTTTCTTACAGCTCAGCATTTTAGTCTTATTTTTAGAGTTGGGAGACTAGGTTTTGCTCAGTTGCTCATGATGGCCTCCTGTCTCCACCTCCCAAGTGCTAGGGCATGCACCATCATATCCAGCATACACATCTCTTATGAGAATTTTGCTTTGGGGAAATTTGGCCTTGATGATTTCAATACTGAGGATTTTAATCTTTCAGAATTATGATTTAGGAGATTTCAAACTGTAGGGATTTTTAATATTTTTGAGATTTAACATGCAGTATCCTAGCATTTAGGATTCTGTTCTTTAGAATTATGACCAGTGACAAAGAATAAAATCCCTTAAAATTGTTAGCAAAATACCTGTATTTCATTACCATCATTGACAACAAATGAAAGCTAACACAATCAAGTTGAAAAAACAACAACACTATATAGTGAATTGATGCAGAAAAAGGCATTTTACAAGATCTATCACCTTTAGTAGCCTAAGGCTGACTCAACAAATTAGGAACAAAATTATTCATATAATAAAGGTTGTATATGAAAAGATTATATATGATTGCTATCTAATAATCATAAATCCATGAGGAAGTCTGTTGGGGTTCAGCTTTGGCCTTGAGGGGGGAAGGGCAAAGGAGAGCTATCCTGAGACGCTGCCCTTCCCCCAGCCCTGGGGCAGTGCAGAAGCAGGCCATACCTCCCTGGGTGTGGAACCAGAAGAGCTGGCTTTGCGACCAGCCCCCCAACCTCTCGCCAGCTAGCACGTATGCTCCCCGCCATTTTTGTGGGCTTTGCCCATGGGGTGGTGCTATGCAAGTGACGTTAGCCCATGAGGGGGGTCTTAAGACAAGCTCGCCAGCCTATCATCGCCAGCTCTTGGTAGATCACCCCTTTTCTCGTCACCATTACTATATTAGCTGTTAGCCACTCCCTTATTAAATCAGAATTGCTCTTGAAGCTGTCTCCGAGTCTCCGTGTATGCCTGGCTTCCTTCCTGGGTAAGGAGGGAGGAAAAGGGATCTCGTTCGGCCACGTGCACCTGAGGTCTTCCCTAGCTCCCCCACTCCACCCTGGCCTTGCCTGCGGGCCGGGTGACCAGGGGAGAGGGTGAGAAAGGGAGCACAGAGAATAGAGTAAGCCTGGCATCCCCGCGCCAAGGGAGGCGAACCTAGCCCGGCAGAAGTCCTAAAGCTTTTCTCTAAGATCAAGTCAGGATAGAGTAAAGCCAACCATGTTCAATGGTACACTTTTACCATAGGCAAGATATGGAAATAGTCCAGGTGCATGGATGCCCTTGAATGGAAAAATGGATCAAGAAAATATTATATCTATGATCGAATTTTACTCATTCACGAGGAAGTACATGCCATTTGCCAAGAAATGGATGGGCCTGGAAAAAATTGTATTAAGCAAAGTAAGTCAGACCCAGAGAGACAAAGAACACGTTTCCTCTCATATGTGAAAGTTACATCCAATTTATAAATATGTGTGTGTGTAAACATATGCAGGGTCATATCCACATGCACACAAGTGTATTAACTGAAGTATGGTATATGCGGGGGAGAATTCCAATGGTGTAACTCTTTAAAACCAATAACTTCCAGTCTAACAAAATGAAAACCAAGAAACTGGTACTTGAGGTATGTAGGGGGGGGGGGGTCAAGGGGATACAAGTAGGGTGTGTGTGTGTGTGTGTGTGTGTGTGTGTGTGTGCATATGAGCTGGGTACTGTCCCTGAGCTTTTTTGCACAAGGCTAATGCTCTATTGAGCCACAGATTTTCTTTTAGGTTTTTGGTGATGAATCGTAATAATAATCCCATGAACTTTTCGACCCAGCCTGGCTTTGAACTGTGATCTTCAGATCCCAGAACCCATTAAAATCTTCAGGGAAACAGACAAACTGGCTATCATTGAAATGGAAAGATTTTGTGCTTCAATGGGCAAAAGGAAGTAAAAGGCCAGCTCAAAAAAGTTAGAGAAAAATGTTGTAAACCATGTGCTGGGTAAGAGACTCACATCTAAAATATAACTTAATAATGAAATAGCAACTCAGGAATATGAAGGTTGTAAATAACTCAATTGTAAATAGTCTAGATCTGAATAGATACTTCTTCAAAGTAAATTTAAAAATTGTGAAGCACAAAAGCTACCTTCAACATAGTTTGTTAGCAAGGAAATGCAAATCAGAGCCACAATTAGACATCTCTTCACATCCACTAGGATAACTAAAATAGAAAAGACAGACAATAAAAAGTATTGGCAAAGATTTGGAGATAATACAACCTTTATACGCTGTTGGTAGGAATGGAAGATGGTATTGTTCTTTTGGAAAACCGTCTGACAGTTCTTTAAAAAGTGACCATATGTCTCAGAAATTATACTTCTAGGCAATATCCAAACAAAATGGAAACATATGTCTGTACAAAATGCCTTACACACTTGTTCACAGCAGCATTAATCATAACAGACAATAAGTAAAACAAACCAATTGTTCCTAGACTGATAAGTGAATAAATAAAATCTGACATTTATACCATGATATAATTTTCGACAATAAAAAGCAGGAAAGTACTGATAAATCCTGTAACATGGACAAATCTTGTACTCATTGTGTTAAATGAAAGAAGAAATTTACATAGAGCCTCTGAAATAAATCCCTATAATTCTATGTTAACCTGACATCCATTTTAGATACAAGTTTAACTGTCTCATAACAGAAGTAGGGCCTTAGTCACTGTGTTCTCTGTTTTCTACGAGAGAAAAATCTGATAGTCAAACCAATATCTGCCTTACACAATGACTTCCTAGGAAAGATGATATAGCCTATTTGATTTGCCCCTTGACCTCTACACCCTATACATTTCCAGATTTGCCATTGTTAGTTATCACTTCTAAGTCCCTTAAAATTATATTTGATTCTTTAAGCACATTAATTGCAACTCTCCACACAGAAAATCTATTTGGATAAGACCTTTGATTTTAAGAAAGACATTAGCCCACAAATCCATCATTCTCTCAGACTTCCTAAGCATTTTATAGTCTCTGGACTTCCTCACAGGCATCTTTCTTCTCTTCTATATCTGAGTAATAGAATATTTTTATTTTATGTGCTTTGTTGTGCTCCTTCTCGATGTCTCACATGACCAACATACCCAAACATAATTCCTTTTCTAGTCAGTGCTGCTCTTGATAAGAATACATTTATACAGACAAGAGCCACAAGACATCAGCCAGTAAAATCAAGCTTCTAGTGAGAGAAGCATCTACTCACAGGTCAGGCACTGGGACACCAAGCTGCCCACCAGAATAAATAATTCCATAAACAGTATACTGTAAGCATCCATGATTACATCCTCCTGAGTCCTGTCATAGTAGGGATAGAATTAATAGCTATACTCCAGAGACCTCAAGACCAAAGCAGAAAAAAAATCACAAAGATCATGACAGATACATATTATTATATAATACCTTTTATATAAAATACACAAATAAATCCATTTATGAAGAAGGAAGTACATTAGCTGTTGATTCTGATTTGGAATTGAGGACAATGTAGTCTGATAGCCAAGGGGTATAAACTTATCTTCTTGGGCTGTGTTCCAAAATTTATTTTAACTGATGTGCGCACAGTTCTGTGAATACATTACAAGCCATCTAATTGTACATTTATTTATGTTACACTTTAAATTGGTGAATCATATGGTAAAAAGTTTAAAATATAATAAACCAGTAAAAACATTTACTGGAAACTACTATTATAATAACATAGAAATCTATAAGCTAATTTTCTAAATTAACAAATGGTTTAAATGAATGGAATTAAAATCCCAGTGGAAATATGAGTGAGTAAATAGCTCATGGTGAAAAGATCAGGTATCTTTGTTAGTTATTAAGGCTGTCCATCCATATTTCCAGCTATTCAAATTTCAGACACTTAGACTTCTACTTCTTCACACCATTTATCTATTTATTTATTCATTCATTCATTCATTTTATATTCTTATTCAGACAGAGGGGTTTCGTTTCAGTTCAACATGCCAGTTTGTAAATGTGATGCATCTTGACCAATGCCATTTCTTTCATCATTCTTCCCCATATCTCCCAACTGTACTTATTCCCTCAACTTACCTAGTTTCCTTTTCACATTATATTATGATTGCATTTTCCCATCTATCGCCTCTCCAGTTGACCACTCCCTCCCCTTACTTCACCCATCCTGATAGCTCAAGTTCCAGCTTCCTGATAATTCATTTTGCTAAACTGTATGTTGTTCAAAGGGGCTACTCCTCACACCTTTTATATACATCTATGTCCATATAACTTGCTTCAGTCAATGGAATGGAGTAGAGATATTTTTGCCAGTTCTAGGAGTGAAATTTTAAATGTAAATATGAGCTTTGTCAGGACCTGTCACAAGCAATATTCTAGAAAGGGACTTCCACCATTTTAATATTTGTGAACATAGACCCCCAAAGGATTATGTGTTGATATGAAGTATGGATAAAATATATTGTGTAATTTTAAGTTACATGATTTTGAAATCATGACTGCAATGTAATGTATCATATCTTGACTGACAATCTCACTCAAAGTTGTAAAAAATAAAATTATAATATTGTAATTTTATATTTCATATTGACAAAAATCTAAGTTGTGCAATTTCCAGTGTTGACAAGATGTTTTTGAAAGAGACACTTTTGGTTTTTGAGCTGTTGTATTCTTTTTAAATTGAATAGCATTGTTTATATTTATAGTGTACAACATGATGTTGATTATATGTACACACATACATACACACTGTGGAATGTGCAAATCCATCTAACATATTTCTATCTCAATTAGCAAATCCTCTGTACACAAATTTATTTTATAGCTATTTTCGCCATTATAAATATTTCTGTGAACATTGCTGTAAGAAATTTCTGGAACTAAATGGTACTTTTCACTTGTGTAGTTTTGTGTCAGACTACTTGGAGCTTCTGTCCTGTTTCGTTGTGTTGAATTCTAGAATAGTGAGAACAGATCTAGAAAAATATGTTGATTGTGTAGATACTGATTTTTGCAGCTATTTGGGTCAGTTCTCTTGTTTCCATTTCCATTTACACATTCTGTGTATTTTTTCTGTGGTGTTTTCTTCTGTAAGCCAGCCCACAGATGGAATAATAGCAGGATTAATATTCCTGTAGCTAAGTTGATTTGTACATCTTTAGCTATTTATGCAGGGAAAATGTTCAGGATTCCTGGTTCAAACAATCTCCCTTATATAACTTTTAGTCTTAAAAAATTACAACTACTACTTATCACTATATTTATGGAGGCACAGTAACACCTAGTGATCAATTCCAGTACTTCAACATGGAAAAAAATTGTTAAAGAAAACATGAGAATTGGGGAAATAGCTGTCAAGGCATCTCCAAACAACACTGATAAAAATTCAGGAATTTTAGTTGCATCTGCAATATGTAAAGAACAAGGAAGCCATCACTCTCAAACCTACACTAAGAACAAACTGAACAAATGAAAACAAATGACTTTTCCTTGAGTTCCTTAGGTAACAAAGGTTATAGGATAAATCACTACTAAAAAAATCTGGAAAAATGCTTAAATTTAGAGTTAAAAGTTGTGATCTGCTTCTCTGGAACACAGTCACTATAACCATGCATTGATAGGGACACCTAAATGATAATTTTGATCAATTGTTTGAATCTGAATGTGAACAACAGGACACTGAGAACTTCTGAGAATCAGTCTTAAAAGGTTTTTTTTTTTTTTTTTTGGCCAGTCCTGGGCCTTGGACTCAGGGCCTGAGCACCGTCCCTGGCTTCTTCCCGCTCAAGGCTAGCACTCTGCCACTTGAGCCACAGCGCCGCTTCTGGCCATTTTCTGTATATGTGGTGCTGGGGAATCGAACCTAGGGCCTCGTGTATCCGAGGCAGGCACTCTTGCCACTAGGCTATATCCCCAGCCCCTTAAAAGGTTTTTTGATCTATAGGAAACTCACTCTGGTCTCATGATGAAGAGCTATAAAGTATCTGTGTGGATCTGGCAAAAACAAGAAGTGTAACTATTTTTCAATACACCCAGAATACCCTCCATAACAACAGACAACTTTTACTGGATACAGATCATCAGACCCCTTGGAATGGCATTTTTTTCAATTCCAACTCCATCTAGCATTCACAAACCAAAGGAAAATATTCAACTCTAGAAAATTCCCAAGTCTAAAGGATACTATACTTCCTATCTCAGCTAAGCAGGTATATATTAACAAGTGAGAATTTGTAAGTGTAAGAAACCAGGAGCGAACCAATACTAAACTATTAATATCTAATAATAAGACCATGGAATGCTTTTCCTTCATCCTACTATTTCTAAAGTATCAGTAACACTCCAGTATATCAGGACATTAAAACTGAAAGAACTGCAAATACCAGATCTTAAGAAATCTCCAGAGAGATTCAATGACACTAGGGGAAATAAAAACAAAGATATCAGAAGAAAATTTAGCTACAGCAAACAGTAAATAGAGCTCAATTACTAGTCAGAATAAATATGTTTAAACTCATTTTTTTTACTGAGACCATCGTGC
The DNA here is from genome assembly GCF_023159225.1 of Perognathus longimembris pacificus. Classification (NCBI taxonomy): domain Eukaryota; kingdom Metazoa; phylum Chordata; class Mammalia; order Rodentia; family Heteromyidae; genus Perognathus; species Perognathus longimembris. The sequence continues at coordinate 37,918,300 of NC_063188.1, forward strand.
TTATATTTTAACCCAGTACTGCCAAAAAGAAAAGGAATATTAATAAAAAGTTGGCCTTCAACTTTGATAGTTTAGGCAAAAGGAATTGCTCCTTGAAAAGTAATGAGTGCCTCTGAACATTTGGGTAATAATCCATAGTTTCTAGTATGACTACAAACTAATACACAGAAAGAGCTTAGTATATGACCTTTATCAGTTCAAACATTCATCAGAAATAGCCCATGCTTTCTAAAGGAACAACTGACAAGAACTTGTCCATCATATAATCCAGTCTGTAGGATAGAGTATTGGATAATAAAGAAAAAAAGTGGATTAAGGTCTATGAGAATGAATATTTTCTTTTGTTTTATTTCTACTGCATCCCATTGCCTGACCAAAGTAGATGCTCAATATGCACTTGTTGAATAAATTGAAGGAACAAACAACTTTAAGAAAAAGGAATAACAAGCTGGGAGTGATAGCTCATGCCTTGGAGACAGAGACTGGAGGATTGCAGAGCCAGCCTAGGCCAGGCACAGTTAGCACAAACCTATCTCAACTAATCAAACGTAGGCACCGTGGTGGATGTCTATCATCCCAGCTATATAAGTCACATAAATACTAGTATCTTGATCTAGGCTGGTCCACACAAAAAGCTAGCCAATATGTGAAAAATAATGAAAGCTACAAGGGCAGAGGTGTGGCTCAAGTGGTAGAGTGTTTACACAGCAAGCTCAAGACCTGATTTCAAGCCCCAGAACCACAAGGTAGGGAGGGAGAAACAAAAAGAAAGGATATTAAGACACAAAGAACCCACAGAACTCAGACTGCTATCTCCTAAGCCTGATAGTCACCAAAGAGACTATTCTGTGGGAAAAAAGCACCATTCAGTTAACACCATTTAAATAGCAGAGTTAAATTTGCTTGTGTCCTCAAACAGATGAGATCTATCCTCACATAGGAAACATGCATTCTTCTTTAAAAATGGTATTAAACCAGCCTTAGATGTTTACTTCACATATAAAGATTATACGTGCATAGTAAGAATCTGATAATAAATAAAAGCGGATATAGAAATATACACAAATTTATGGAGGAAATAGGTTTCCCTTTACATTCAAGGACATAAAAGTGGTCTTCAGAAAAAAGGGCTATTCGCCTAGTTAATCATAAGGACTTCTACCAAAATAAATCTTTCTCAGTTGAAAAAAGACAGAAGGGAACTGAAGGAAAAGATAGTTGTAGTGGCAAGAAATGACTCCAAAACAGATACATCTAGAGACTGAGGCACAGGAAGTCAGGGAATAAATAGCACTAGGATGACGAAAGTATCAGTTTCCCCATCAATATCCACAGGAGCTTAGTTCCAGAAACCTCTTGGAACAACAAAAAATAGGAATCATAGTTTTTATATAAAATACCACAGAAGTTCCATACAACATATGAACAACTTTGCATAAAACTGAAATCTTGTCTAGATTACTAATAGTACCTAATGCAAGGTAAATGATGTTATCATTACACTAAAATTTCAGTGAATATTGATCATGGAAATGTTTTCAAAGCAAAAGAGGATTTTTTTTTTGCCAGTCCTGGGGCTTGAACTTAGAGCCTGGAACTGTCCCTGAGCTTCCTTTGCTCAAGGTTAGCACTCTACCACTTGAAACTTAGCACCACTTCTAGCCTTTTCTGTTTATGCAGTACTGAGAAATTGAACCCAGGGCTTCATGCATGCTAGGCAAGCACTCTACCACTAAGCCACATTCCCAGCCAAAAGAGGACTTTTAAATGATTTTTTTCTATCTAAATGTGGTCAAATTCACAAACATGGAACCTGTTAGACAAAGGAATTACAAATGTAGTAACATAAAACACACAGATTTTGTTGTCTTTTTTTATCAGAGAACTGGAAACTCAATAAGGGTCTCATATACTAAAACCAAAGTGTTGTGAGAACAGCTTTCCCCTAGGGTTTCTAGGGTGTAGAACATGTAATGTACACTATGGAGAGACACACCTTCATTTCATGGCTCCTAGCTTCTCACATTGTCAAAGCCAATAAGTCTGTGTCTAGACTGTCTCTCTTTGCCACATCTAAATTACCCTTGCAAGTACACTGGGCAGTATAATCCAGAATAACTTTGTCACAAACTGAGTAGCAAATAAATAGCAAACTTAATTCCATCAGTTCAACTCCCTTTTGACAGATATTAAAAATGTATTCAGGTGTGAAATTTGAGTATGGACATGTTTGGGGAGGTCATTGGTCTGCCAAACAAGCGAGAAGTGTTTACATGAGATTTAAAATGCACAGTGCATATCATTGTATCTCATCTGAGTACACTGAATACTGTATATACTGGTATTAGAACTAGGGAAATGAAAGGGAATATCAAAATCAAGAGACAAAGGATAAAAAGACAAACGACTCCAAAAGAAATACTTGCAAAACCATTTGGTGTAAACCAACTGAACAACTCATGGGGGGAGAGGGAAAGGGGGAGGGGAGGAGGGAAAGAGTGAGGTAACAAACAATACAAGAAATGTACCCAAGGCCTAACGTATGAAACTGTAACCTCTCTGTACATCACTTTAACAATAAATAAGAAAAAAAATTAAAAAATAAAATGCACAGTGCATCTGCATAGTAAAGGATGTAGCTAGCAAGATAACTAGAAAGCCCACAGATTAGGAGATCTTCACTAGCTATACAACAGACAAGGGCCTCATTTCAAAAATATACCTAGAGCTCAAAAAACTGATAATAACAAATCCTCAAACAAACAACCACCCCACTAATAAGTGGGCTAAAGAATTAAAAAGAGACTTCTCTAGACAGGAAATAGGAATAGCCAATAGACACGTGAAATGTTCAATGTCTCTGACCATCAATGAAATGCAAATAAGAACTACATTGAGATTCCACCTCACCCCAGTTAGAATGGCCATTATCAAGAAAACAATAACGGATGCTGGTGAGGATATGGCTGAAAGGGAATTCTATTACACTGTTGGTAGGAATGTAAACTGGTTCAATCTGGAAAACAGTATGGAGGTTCCTTAAAAGACTAAATATAGAGCTTCCCTATGATCCAGCAATCCCACTCCTGAGCATTTACCCAAATGACAACAAACAAGGCCAAACTAAAGCTACCAGCACAACTATGTACACTGCAGCATTATTTACCATAGCTAAGATATGGAACAAACCCAGATGCCCCTCAGTAGATGAATGGATCAAGAAAATGTGGAATATATACTCAATGGAATGCTATCCTTCCATAAAAAAGAATGACATCGGGCTGGGGATATGGCCTACTGGCAAGAGTGCCTGCCTCATATACATGAGGCTCTGGGTTTGATACTCCAGCACCACATATACAGAAAATGGCCGGAAGTGGCGCTGTGGCTCAAGTGGCAGAGTGCTAGCCTTGAGCAAAAAGAAGCCAGGGACAGTGCTCAGGCCCTGAGTCCAAGCCCCAGGACTGGCCAAAAATAATAATAATAATAATAAAATAAAATAAAAGAATGACATCACTCCATGCATAAGGAAATGGAGACAGAAAAAATCCTATTAAGTGAAGTAAGCCAGACCCAAAAAGCATGAACTGTATGGTTTTTCTCTTTTTTAATAACTAGTATATGTCTAAGATAGTACTAGCAGATGATCACAATAGCTCAATTGCTGTGTACATATGACCATATAAAATGATGCTAATTGAAATGAACTCCAAAATATGGAAACAAGAGGGTTTTTTTTTTGTAATGTACAATGTGAAGTTATTTCTTTTTTCTTTCATTTTTTTTCATTCTTTTTTCCATGCTTTCGTTTTCCCCCTTTGGCTTATCCCCTGTTGCCACTCTTTTTGATTTTGGTAGCCTGTGTCTTGTATATAAGTTTAACTGATTTTGGGAAGGGAAGGGGAATAACAAAATGCTGAGACAAAGGACAAAGGGTGAACCAATGCAACAGCAATACTTACAAGACACTATGTTGGAATTTAACTTTACAACTTGAGGGGGGTGGCGGAAAGGGAAAGTAGGAGAAAACCAAGCAAGGGAGTATCAGTGTTCAACAAGAAATGTACTCATTACCTTGCTTATGTAACTGTAACCCCGCTGTCCATCACCTTTACAACAAAATAAAATAAAATGAAAGGCCAGTACAAAGAGCATAGAATTTGAGCTTAACTCCATTGCTCCACGGGTCTCTTACAGAAAATAGTGAGACAAGAGGTTCAAGATTGGAGGGAGGAGAGAGGTAAGAAGAAAAGGAGAGTATTCAAAACCAGCCATGATCCTGTGTTGAGGAAATGGGTTCTTCCACTAAGAATGACAGGGGGCTACAGCTGAGATACACACTAGTTGGATCCTTGCCACATTTCCACACTGCCAAACATGATGAGGGGCTTGGACCCCACTGACAAGAGAAGCTTTGACAGACAACACTATCGAGGAGGCCAAGACAGGCCTGACACTTGGCTGTGAGTCAGCAGAAATACAGGACTGCAGGACCCCCTGAGGGGGGTGACAGAGAAAGGCCTTCTTCTTGAGCAACTGTGGAGTCAGCACAAGGACCAATGGAGTTCCCTGGTGGAGAGGCAGAAAAAAACGACTGTTAGCAGAGACCAGTGGCTGGTTCCCTAGGGCTGGAGGTGTAGGCCAGCCTTCCTTGGGAAGAGGAGCAGTGGTGAGGCCTGTGATGGGGGCCCCACCTCTGTTCTCTTAAAAAGCAAAATGGCTTGCTTTGCTTCATGGCTGTATGAAGCAGGCAAAGCAAATCATGGCCGAGCCTCCAAGAGGCCCCCTGTCCCCACTGCTTGTTGCTGGGTGCTGATGTCACATGTCTCCACCCCATCTGTCTGCAGTCCAGACCCCCTGTGCCACTCTCCTGCAGGAAGAGGGAGGGCAAGGGAGACTGGCCTAGGGGAGGGGGGAAAGAGGAGCGGCGCTGCGCAGTCTGGGGTGCAAAGCACCAAGGGGCGGCTTTGGTATCCATCCGCTGCTCCCTCCAGCGCAGTGATTCCCGACCTGCCAATATTGCTTCCGCAGGCGCCCCAGCCCCTAGCCCTGGGCAAACACAGAGCCAGGGAGCCTAGCAGAAGCAGGGAAGCAAGGAGGTCGCCAGGTCTGAGTGTGCTGGGTGCAGGGAGGCAGGGCGCGTGGCGGGGCCCGCCCCTGAGACTGGGGCTGGCGCAGGCCCCGCCCACCCCGGGTCGGAACTACGGTTGGCCTGGGAGGGGGCGTCCCGCGCTGACGCGGCCATATCCCTCCGCCCCCCTTCCGGACTCACTCGGAGCTAGCGGTTCTTGCCGCATCCTGTGCAGCCCCTGCCGGCTTTGGTGCAGAGGCTTGGGGGCGGGCCGCCTCTTTGCGCTTGGGCTCCTGGGGACAGCAGTGGGAGTTCCAGAGAGCAGCTGCTGGGAGAGGAAAGGAAGGCGTCTGAGTGGAAGAGGAGCGCAGCTGTGGAGGGGGGCCCGTCTCCCCGGGCCCTGAGCCCGTACAGGCAAGTGGGGGTGTGCGGAGGGTGCGGGAGTGGGTCTCCCCGTGTTGACAGGCTGACAGCCTGTCCCCGAGACCTTGGCAGTTGGACACCGAGGAAGCGTGCTGGGCCAGAGGATCCTCCAGGGAGGTGCGCAGTGTCCGGGACCTCTGGGATCAGAAAATGGTGACTCGCGGGGGCTGGCCGGCCCAGGGCAGAGAGGGAGGCCAGAGCGGCTCCAGGATGGTCTGAAGGCCAGTCGGGCTCATCGACTCCCAGCCAGCTTCCAGGGCGCCGGTGTCTCGCCCTGGACGTTGGTTGGCCCTGGGGGGGCTGTGCTTTGCTGGGAGGGGGTGTCTGGGAGAGAAATGACAGAGGAAGATGGGGGCTGAGGGTGGCCTGGGAGGCTGTGGACGTGTGGGCTGGTTTCCAGCCCAACTGATGGGAGGAGGGCGCCTTTTCCCTTCAGGCCCTGGTTTGGAAGAGGACCCTTTGGGGTCTGATTCCTTGGGTGCTGTCCCTACAGGCTTTTTCTTAATATGAGTCTTCTGTGTGGCAGGTGTGACACATTCTGAGAGGCCACAGTGAACATCTGTAGAGGAGAGGCTTGAGAAAAAGAAGAGCAGAAAGCCGTCTGGGTTTCTGGAGGTGTGTGGGGTGGAGGGTGGGCACCAGGGCTAGCCTGAAACCTGCCAGGGATGGGTGATTCTAATGGGAGCAGGGTGGGCATCCAGTAGTGTTTCCTACCTAATCTTCCCCTCAGTCACCTTCTAGGTATTTCCTTTACCTTTATTCCCTACCCGTCCAAATTGAGGGGTCTGAAAATATGGGATTTGGGAGGTGGCGATGGCAGTCGTCAATTCCAGGATCACTTAACAACCTGTTTTCTAGAATATGCTGTGCCCTTCCCCCATTTTCTGCTGTGCAGGGGTAGGGGATGTGGCGCACCTAGTGGTGAATCCTCAGAATTGGATAAGGCACTAATGGCAAGTGCATGACGTCAGGAGTCAAGAGGAGTTCTTACTTCTGCATCCCTGCAGCAGGGGCCAAAGAAAAACAGGCTCATTCCACAAGCAGCACCTGAAATGTGGAAAGACTCCTCAGATGGCAACTCCTATCCCTATGCCGGTGTTGTTCTGTCTGCTAGGGCTCAGTGGCTACCATCCTTTCTTCAATCACCTTTTTCATTTGTTTGTCCATAGACCTGCTTTAGGGCTGGTCAGTACTGCCAGAAAGGAACAGACCAGAAGACTGGCTCAAATCTCTGGTGATTGGTGAGGAAGGACACCGGCAGGCCTGAAGACCAACAGGCAGGTGGCTGTGTTTCCTGTGTGTGCAAGATTATTTCTTATACTGTCTGCTAAATTTGCTTGTTTTGTATCAATTCTTCTCTGTATTCTGCCAGAGATTTTGTGAATATTGAGGAAGTCTGAACCATATGGTGGGAAATTGTAGACGGCTTGGATCCTTCAACCAAACGACAACCTGCTTGTCTTTGTCACTAAGGTGTGCATACCTATCTACCAAGCACTATGACTCCATTGTATTCTATGTGTTTGTTAACAGGACCTCCTCCTCTCTAGCCTGTTATGGGGCTTGGCTTCGTTGGAACTCTGCGAAAGTGTGGAAGTTGTATCATATCAGTGAAGGTTGGTATGGGAGTGGATTTCCTTTTTGGTGGGTGTCAGCCACAAGTCTAAGAGTCTAATAATGTATATGGTTTAATTTGGTGTTCCTATTCCTCCATTGCCAACAGTATTGTTTTCCCCCTGTGGCTCAGCTGCTCCCCCTTGTGGCCATGAAGAGTTTCTCTGTATAAATCTGTACATGAAGCCCCACAATTTTTTGAACCTGAATTCCTGGTTTCATTCTTTCTTCCTAGATCCATCTGTAATTGCAACTCTGGTGGTTCTGGTATTTCTTCTGATTACCACCTTTAACTGCTCTGTACCTCCCCACCCAGGAACCATTCATCCTCCTGCAGCCTGGTTGTGCCTCTTCTGTATATTGTTGACTCAGACTGTGCTTGGTAGGAGCATCATTTGTTGTTGGGTTGGTGATTTACTCGTAACTCTTATTTACCTTATCTCCTGGATCATCAACAGATCAGAACGTGAAGATATAAATCTGTGATCTATCTGTTGTGAAGACTGAGACAGTGGTTCACATATTTAATTAATCCTCTCTCCAATTTATACAATGACTGGGGCGGAGATTGACCCTGGTGTCCAGGCCAAGCCTGAAAAGAAGGCTGGGGAAGAGATTGTGGGTGGGGCTGTTGGAGAGAATGAAGTCCCACTTGTGGTCAGACCCAAAGTGAGGACGCAGACCCAAGTAACATCTGGGGCAAGGCCCAAAACTGAAACCATGTCTGTGCCTGGGACAAGGCCCAAATCTGAGTCCCAGGCAATGTTTGGAGCAAGACTCAAAACTGAAGCCCAGACAATGACTGGGGCAAGGCCCAAAGCAGATGCTAGGGCAGTAGGTGGTGCACGTCCTAAGACTGAGGCTAAGCCAATCCCTGGGGCAAGGCCTAAGAATGATGCCCAGGCGTGGGCCCAGAGTGAATTTGGGGCTGAGGCAATGCCACAGGCCAAAGGAGCATCCCTTGCTAATTGTGTTACTTGGCCACTGGTCAGTGGTGAGTCTGGGTCAGTTACTAAATCTAAGAGCTTCCCTATGGATAGAGAACTGGCCAACATGGACACTGAAACCTTTCCAGGCACCCAGAGCCAGACTGTAATACAATCCTGGTTTGGGCCAGGGGAGGAGACCAATATGGGGTTTTGGTGCTATCCCAGGCCCAGAGCCAGAGAAGAAGTGTCTAATGAGTCTGGGTTTTGGTCAGCTGATGAGAGTTCTACTGTTTCTTCTTTCTGGGCTGGAGAAGAGAACAATATCAGATCATGGCCCAGGGAACAGGCCAATATTAGGTCCAGGCACAGGGCTAAACATCAAACTAACACTAGGTCCAGGCCCAAATTGAAACAAGAGCCTTACATTGATTCCTGGTCTGGATCTGAGGATGAGACTGGTAACCCTTTCTGCTTTTGGGCTGGAGAAAACACCAATAACTTGTTCAGGCCCCGAGTCAGGGAAGAGGCAAATACCAGGTCTAAGCTGAGAACCAAGAAAAATGACTGCTTTGAATCTGAGTCTGAAGAAGAGTTCTATAAAGAATCATGGTTTTTGCCTGGAGAAGAGGCCAATAGATTGAAGCACAGAGACCCTGATGAGCCTAATGACATCTTGAAATCCAGTGGCCAAAAAGAGGTTAAAAATGGTGACAGGGCTAAACAAGAGTCCAAGTTTGAGGAGGAAGTCCTTGTTGGGTCCTGGTTCTGGGCAGAAAAAGAGTCTGGTTTGGAGAGTGGAGCTTCAGCAATCTGTGACCCTGAACCAGATATGGAGGAGGGGGCTATTGGTGGGTCCTTGTTCTGGGCTGAGCAAAAGTCTAGTTTGGGTGCAGTGGCTAGAGAAGAACCCAGGCCTGAGTCTGAAGAAGATGCCATATTTGGGTCCTGGTTCTGGGATAGAGATGAGGCTTGCTTTGACCTAAATCCCAGCCCTGTGTACAAGGCCCATTGCAGATTCAGACATTCAGCTGAGGAGGAAGTTAATGTGGCATCTAGGCCCCAAACCTGGGAAGAAGTCACTGTTGATTTCAAACCTGGTCCTTGTCATGGGGTTGGCTTCCCATCCACAAACCCCTTTCGAATTCCTGAATTTTCTGAAAATACTGAAGGAAAGCTCAATAATTTGGGACTTATCCCAGAAGGGGAGGAGCAGGAATCTTGGTTTCAACTTGATCAGTTTGAATCCGAGTTTCCATTTCAGTATGATCCCTCTTATCGTTCAGTTCGGGAAATTCGAGAGCATCTTAAGGCCAGAGAGAGTGCAGAGCTTGAAAATTGGTCCTGCAGCTGCATACAGTGTGAGCTTAATATTGATTCTGGAGAGTTTGAAGAACTCCTTTTACTAATGGACAAAATTCGGGATCCATTTATTCATGAAATATCTAAAATTGCAATGGGTATGAGAAGTGCTTCTCAATTTACCCGAGATTTCATTCGGGATTCTGGTGTTGTCTCACTTATTGAAACCTTGCTAAATTACCCATCCTCCCGAGTTAGGACAAGTTTTTTGGAAAACATGATTCATATGGCTCCACCTTATCCAAATATGAACATGATTGAGACATTCATATGTCAAGTGTGTGAGGAAACCCTTGCTCATGGTGTAGACTCCCTTGAGCAGCTAACTGGAATAAGGATGCTTAGACACCTCACTGTGACTACTGACTATCACACAGTGATTGGCAATTATATGTCTGGGTTTTTGTCTTTGTTAAGCACAGGCAATGCAAGAACCAAATTTCATACACTAAAAATGCTACTGAATTTGTCTGAAAATCCTTTGGTGGCACAAAAGCTCTTTAGTGCCAAAGCTCTGTCAATATTTGTGGGTCTCTTCAACATAGAGGAGACAAATGATAACATTCAGATTGTTATTAAAATGTTTCAGAACATCAGTAACATTATAAAGAGTGGAGCAATGTCCTTAATTGATGATGATTTCAGTCTTGAACCACTTATTTCTGCATTCCATGAATTTGAGGAGTTAGCTAAGCAACTACAAATCCAAATAAACAATCAAAATGATCTAGAGGTGGAACAACAAAGTTAGTGTGCTTATCCACCTGCTGCTGATCAGCCTTATGTTTCCAAAGAGCCCTGAATTGTACTTTGATGTTCACAGTCTGGCTTTGTGTTGTTACATATATTTTGATGCTAATGGTATTAACTTGTCAAATGCTTGTTTTGAGCTGGGTCATTTTGTGGATGCCAAATGAATATTAGAACTGAAAACATATTTGTTGGTATTTATCTTGCTGCCCAGATTGCGATACTTTGTGTTGAGCTTTCAGTGAACTGAGTCATCTGAACAAGTTACTCTGCTATTCTTTCTTTAAACATGTGGTCCTCTACTCAAGTCTGTGTTTTTAATAAAGTCAAGTGTTAAAATTGTCCTAAGTGACCATTCTTCACTTAAAAAAGCCATGTGCAGATATATCATGTAACTAAGCATAGGTAATTTACTTAGTAGGACAAACATATGCCTATTAGAAAATCCCATTCTTGGATTTGAAGAAGAGAGATTATTGTGGGCTGTGATATTCAAGAAATGATTGAAGAGGGACTCACTTTAATTGGTTATTGAGACAGGGTGAGACAGTCATCTTTAGAAATGAACTATAGTGGTATGAAGAAAAAAAGTACGTAATTGGCAAATATGTCCAGTAGCACGAATGTACCAAGTATGCTTGAAATAAGTAAGAGGAGTTGAGAGATTCCATTGGACAATTGGGATGAAAGCAGTTTGGAGGAACTCATAAGAAAATCCATACATTTTACAGTTCGAAGTACATTTGTTTCTTCAGTGTCATCTAAAGGGTGAAAAAGGGACTCCAAGTAAATGGACTCAATAATAGTATTTCTTTATTATCCTAGTCTAAAGAAAATGTTGCAAAACTACCACACAGTCTTTGAAATAATTATATGTAGGTTGGACTTAAAATGGTATTAGTGACTGTACTTTTTAAAATCTATTTTGGTGATGCTGGGGTTTAAATTTAGGGCCTTGTGCTTGCTAGGCAGATATTGTACCTCTTGAGTCACACCCCAGACCTTTTTGCTCTTGTTAATTTTCCATTAGGGTCTTGTGAATTTTGCTCATATTGGCCTGGGCTGAAATTTTACTAATGTCTCCTAGATAGTTAAGGGTGACATATGCATGCTACCAAGCCCAGCTTTTTTTGTTGATATGGGATCTCACTAACTTTTGGCCAGGCTGGTCCCAAACTAAGATTCTCCTAATCACTGCCACACAGGTATCTCTCTGGGTTACAGGCTTGAACAACAGCACTCGGTCTACATTAGTGTATGTATATTCAGTGGACTAGAGAAGAATGTCATCATCTGTGAAAATTAAGTCTTATTTTTAGAACTTTGTATAATGCAGCATCAATATAACCCAAGTATTTTTATATTTCCACAGTCTGGAATAAAATATGCACATCAAATTCTTAGAATAGCCATTCCAGAAAAAAAACTTAATACATCTTGAGTTATAGGTAGCTGTGCTAGAAAGGACATAGTTATATAAATGAATAAACTATAAGCATTAAAATAATTTTAGAAAGAAAATGATGTAGAAAAGTTGTTAGATGGGATTTCAGAAAAGCTAGTTTTGAAAATAAAATGTTTTAAAGAAAAAGACCAGTTTTTAGATGCTAATGTTATGTTAGTGTGTTGATGCAAAACTGTGAAAATTTTTCACATGATTGTTACATTAAAACTGTCATACCATTTCATATTTAGGTGGCAAGAAAATTCTTGAAGTGGAAGTGATGACATTTGCACAATATTGAGAATGTATTTGTCATTGAATTACACACTGTAAAATGTTTAAAGAGGTAATTTTTATGTTATGTATATTTGCTACAATAAAAGAAAGATTACACCATACCTTTGAATGGAAAAATTTTAAAAGTCAGGGATATAATTGGTTTGCATAAGGGAATCCAAACGCATTATTATTTGTAAACATAGTGAAAATATTTGCTGTCTGAGAATACTGTAAATTTTTAAAAAGATAATCATTCGTAGTAATTGAAAATGAATGTGAAGGGTTTTCCTCAACATAACTACTATTGTGGAGAAAATAAAGGAGATAATTATGTATGGAATATATAAAATATAAAAAAGTAAATACATATCCAATTTCAAACATCAGAAAATAAATGATAGAATAACTGGTGAGCCAAATAAAAATGGGTTAATAACTTACAGTGCAATAAGTTCCAATATCTGACATTATCTGTGCCATCTGACAGAATTTATATAACTAGCTAACAAAATATCTACAAATTATCATCAGTCTCTGCAAAATTGAAAAATGGCTCATTCAAGAGAAAGTGAGGTAGTGTTGAAGCGATTAGTATCTAGTAATTTATGTATACGCTCTTCAAATGCTGCAAAATTCCTCAGACCATGCAACATAATCTTTCCCCGCCTGATTCTACAATGTGAAATTTAATGGAAGTGGGAGACAGCTTAGCCTCACTTTACAATTCACAGATGTTAATAGGGACCGTTCTCCTGGTTGGAACTGGGGTTTAAACATTGGTTTTATCAGTATTTTTTCAAGATAGATTGTATTTTGATATGTATCCCCCAAACTATCCAAAATACTAAAAAATGTAATTCATGTTCCAAATCCTCAGGAATGTTCTTCACTGGCCAGAAAGGAAGGTCCAGGCCTGGAGCTAGAGGCTTTGGCTCCTAACCCAGCCTTCCTTTGAGCTCTCTCTCATCACCAGGCTCAAACGCTTCAGGTTCTCCGAGAGTTCCCCAAGGCCAGAACCTGAAGCAGCTCAAACCAGTGGCAGAAGATTCTGTCATTCAAGCTGCAGAGCCTCAACAGACCAGCTGACTGCAGGATCATGTGGGCTGATGGTGGGTCATGTGACCAGACTCTGACTTGGATTGGACTGAAAGGCAGAAATGCATTTACACATATGGGAAAGGGTCAGGAAGGACATAGACAAGAATGACACTGAGGTGGCATAAAGTGGCTAGATGTGAAGGTGAGTGAGTGTCTCTGCATGCTGCATTTGCTGCAAGACCTGCAATTTCCCAGGTGATCAGCAGCACCCCATTGATATGTAGAGGAAACAATCCCTCAGCCAAACATGAACATGTTGGGCAGGTCTGTCTTTTGTCCAGGGGTTCACAAAGCTAGGGGCCATCCTATGGGCAGCATTCATGCAGAGAGGCAACAGTTGCTGTTGGAGGAGATGGGTTCCAGATAAGGGCATCCATGGGAGATGGTGGCTGATACCGGATGCCAGGGCTTGAAATGCCATGGACCCTCATGTTTCCGCCCACCTTGTGATCAGACTTCCCTGGTCCAGGCTTCCACCTAGCACTGTGAGACTGTTTCCCTGTGTGTAGGTGGGGAGGTGAGCCTATGGAATGAATTGACTTTGGGAACCCAGATAAGAAAAACAGCAAAGTGAGTTCATTTGGTTGCTTTGTTTCTAGGAAGTTGTTTCATCTAGGTTACCTAATTTGTGTTGTATACTTGTCTATAATATTCCTTTACACAGCTTTGTATTTCTATAAAGCTGCTGCTAATTCTGTCAAATTTTATTTAATTTAAAAAATAACTCTTCTGCTAGAAACCAATGGAGTGAGATCATTTTAGGATAAATGAGTTGTTTCCAGAAATAATCGACACCATGTTAAATTTGTAAGAAAGAAAGAGTTACAAGGCCATGAACAATGTCTCTTTTTGTAGTGAAGTCTCAGAAAAATACTTGGCAATTGACAGAAGAATCATTAATTAAGGATCAGCTGCCCAATTTGACTACATATTTCTGGGCCTATGGCTCTAGGAAATGAATGAAAATGAGTTCTGTTTTGCTTAAGGAAAACCTATCAAATCTCTCTTTTTTTAAATCTCAGATCTCACTAGGAGTAAAGAGTCCCTGCACTGAGCAAGAGGTGGCACTATTCCAGTAAAATGTACTTGAATGACAGTTTTGACAAATTGCTGAAAACATAATCTGTAATAGGATGATAATGAGAAACTCTAGAATTCAGAAATACCCCCTTAGGGATGTGACAGTGGAAAGGAAAGTGTCCTTTTATAAAATGTACCTAAAGCCTTTGTCATAACAAAAGCCCACTCTGCAATGGAAAAGACTATAAGTCATTCACCCTACTATAGCCCCTCTAGTTTTCAGCCTTATGTAAGAGAGAGAATGAAAAAGTATAAACTTGTAAGGTTGTAAATGTCCCAGTCCCATGACACAATCTCCACAAAATACTGGAATTTGATCAGAAGATTATAGAACTATACCATACATCAATGGCTGTAATAGATAAAATAGACAATGTAAAAGAAAATGTTTGCAGTACAGGCAGAAACTGAAAACACTAGTAGCCTGGACAAAGTGAGCAATCAGTAAGCTTGAGTGATTCAATGAAAACTTTCAAAGTGAAATGCAAAAAAGAAAAAAAGAATGAGAAGTAAACAGAATAGAACACCAAAGAACGGTGGGACAACTTCGAAAAGTATAACATATGAATAGTTTGAACACCATATAGAAAATAGTTTGGAACAAGACTTTTCCAAATTAGTGAAAAGTCTCAAATCAAATATCCAGGAATTTCATAAAATACACATTAGAGTAAATACCAAAAATACTACTTATAATATAAAAACTGCAGAAAGATAGATAATATTGAAACAAGGCCTACTTGTTGAGGAAAAAGGATTAAAAACTACAGTGCACTTATAAGAAACAATTGAAACAGAAACAGAATTGAGTGACATATTTAAATATTGAAAGAAGAAAAAATACTCAACCTAGATTTCTATGACCAGTGAATTGTCATTCATACCTGAGAAAGAAATAATTTGTCAGACATATATAAACAGAGTATTGAGTTTGAAGAGATTTGCTATAAAAGACATGTTAAGTTCTTCAGGAGTATGTGTGCGGTAATAAGTTCAAAGTATGTTATATGTGAAAATCTCAAAATGAAACCTATTGTTCTGTACAATTTCTAAGTACTAATTTAAAAAGAAAAAAATAAGTTATTCAAGAAGAAACAATTCAGTCAGAAACTTACATCTACACAAAGAAAAAGTGTCAGAGAAGAATAATTACTTGCTTTTTTTCTATCCTCAGAATGTGAATTATGTCTTGCAGCTTTATAGAATTTGAATAATAGATACTCAGAATTCTCATTATAGTTTTTGTGTGTGCCTGTCCTGGGGCTTTAATTTCCATCCTTGGCACTGCCCTGGAGCATTATTTTGTTGCTCAAGGCTACTGCTCTCACTTGACCCATAGTCCACTTCCAGTTTTTTGGTTTTAATTGGATATAAGAGTCTCATGGACTTTCTCCTGCCTTAGCTGGCTTCCAACCACAATCCTCAGATGTTGGCCTCCTGAATTGCTAGGATTTCAAGCAGGATCTACCATCACCTGTTGTTTTCATTACAGTTCTTTAGGATGAAAACAGCATTGCATAGGTCCAAAACAAAACTAAGATATATGCCAAACATATGCAAATTCACCCTCATTGTAAAACAGGTAATATAGGATACATACATTAGAAAGAGGATGATTCTATTATACATACACTCCATCTTTTTTTCTTGAAGAGAATCCCTTAACAGTTCGGTATTATCATACATATTTTTTTCACAGCATACTTTTCATAAAAGGAATCATATGTATTATACGAACAAGTTTCACTTTTATATCTATTTTCATTTTGCTTGGTATCTAGAGAGCTACTTTATAGAATAAATGTACCACATTTAGCTTAATGCTTTCTCTACTGATTAGATTATTCATAATTAATTGGTATTATGAGAGATACACATTTACTGAATGTCCCTGAACACACAGATTGGGACTGAGTATCTTTTATCCAAAATTATTAAGAACAGGGCTGGGGATATAGCCTAGCGGCAAGAGTGCCTGCCTCGGATACACGAGGCCCTAGGTTCAATTCCCCAGCACCACATATACAGAAAATGGCCAGAAGCGGCGCTGTGGCTCAAGTGGCAGAGTGCTAGCCTTGAGCGGGAAGAAGCCAGGGACAGTGCTCAGGCCCTGAGTCCAAGGCCCAGGACTGGCCAAAAAAAAAAAATTATTAAGAACAGTATAGTTTCCAATTTTTAATGTTTTCAGATTTGTGGAATATTTCCAAAGACTCAACAAAATGAAGCACTCCTAATCCAAACTCCAAAACACTCTAAACTTTATGCTTGAGTTGCTAGAAACTTTTAAGTTAGATTTTGGAGCATTTTGGGCTTTTGTATGAGAGGTACTCAATGTATAAGCATTTCTGGTTCCAAGCATTTTAGATAAGATATGAATGACTTTTATGATTAATGTCTTCTACATCACACATACTGGTATAATGGACTGACTCCCAAAGGTAGTACAAATGACCAGGTAAAATGACAATTTTTGTGTCATGCAATTTATAATGTTGGCAATATTATTAGTAGTATTTCTAATATGTGAGTAATTCAGGAGCTGATTCATAATCTCTATTCATCTCTTGCTTTCTACACTGAAAAACTATATACAGAGAGCATTTCCTGCATGACAGACTGTGGGTTAAGCCCTGGAGTTACAGGCATCCAAGAAATAGAGGTACCTAGAAATTAACATTGGGTTGCAAACTGCAATTTACTGGGTACAATGGAATTGTCATGATTCGATGGTCACTCAACTCCTTCAAATATTGACTATTTTTGTATACTATGTGATGAGGACAGGCCGTTAGAAAAGACTAAAAAAGGGCTTTTCTTTCAGTGAACTTACAGTATGACTCAGACTCAAACTCCACATAGCTGAAGAGTCAAAATTTGTATGTATTCTGGGGAAAAGAAGATAAATATAAGCATTCATTAGGCAGGATGCGAGGCTAAGCGAAAGGAGTTGAGGAGTGCAGTGAAATATCCACATTAAGGAAATGCACAGAAGTGGTCCTCATTCCTGACTGAACAGTGATATACAAGATACTGTTGTTCCTAACTGGAGCTGGAAACTTGGCTGTGGGTCAGCAGAGATACAGGACTGCAGGACCCCCTGAGGGGGGTGACAGAGAAAGGCCTTCTTCTTGAGCAACTGTGGAGTCAGCACAAGGACCAATGGAGTTCCCTGGTGGAGAGGCAGAAAAAAACGACTGTTAGCAGAGACCAGTGGCTGGTTCCCTAGGGCTGGAGGTGTAGGCCAGCCTTCCTTGGGAAGAGGAGCAGTGGTGAGGCCTGTGATGGGGGCCCCACCTCTGTTCTCTTAAAAAGCAAAATGGCTTGCTTTGCTTCATGGCTGTATGAAGCAGGCAAAGCAAATCATGGCCGAGCCTCCAAGAGGCCCCCTGTCCCCACTGCTTGTTGCTGGGTGCTGATGTCACATGTCTCCACCCCATCTGTCTGCAGTCCAGACCCCCTGTGCCACTCTCCTGCAGGAAGAGGGAGGGCAAGGGAGACTGGCCTAGGGGAGGGGGGAAAGAGGAGCGGCGCTGCGCAGTCTGGGGTGCAAAGCACCAAGGGGCGGCTTTGGTATCCATCCGCTGCTCCCTCCAGCGCAGTGATTCCCGACCTGCCAATATTGCTTCCGCAGGCGCCCCAGCCCCTAGCCCTGGGCAAACACAGAGCCAGGGAGCCTAGCAGAAGCAGGGAAGCAAGGAGGTCGCCAGGTCTGAGTGTGCTGGGTGCAGGAAGGCAGGGCGCGTGGCGGGGCCCGCCCCTGAGACTGGGGCTGGCGCAGGCCCCGCCCACCCCGGGTCGGAACTACGGTTGGCCTGGGAGGGGGCGTCCCACGCTGACGCGGCCATATCCCTCCGCCCCTTTCCCGACAACCTGGACTTGAGCCTTCTCGCGGTGTCCCACTGGGCCCCTGCAGGCCAGCCTTTGTGCTAGCGCATGGGGGCGGGCCTCTTTCCGATTTGGCTCTCTGAGAAGGCGGTAGGAGTCCGGGAGAGCAGCTGCCTGAGGAGCGCTCATGGGGGAGGAGGAGCCTGTTTTCCTAGGCCCTGAGCCTGAAAAGGAGCAGTCCATTCTGGGTGGACTCTTAGTACTCGGCTGCTGAATATCACCAAGGAGCCTAGCCATCCCAGCGGATCCTCCAGCGAGGTGCGCAGTGTCCAGGACCCCGGAAACCAGAAGACGGTGACCCGCGGGGGTCTAGCCGGCCCAAGGTGGAGGGGGAGGCCAGAGTGGCTCCATGATTATCTGGAGCCAGTTGAGCTGACCATCTCCTAGCCAGCCCCCAGGGCGCCACTGTCCCACCCTGTATGGTTGATGTCCCCTGAGTGGGCCGAAGGGGGAGAGGCTCAAGGGAGAAATGGCGGCGAGGGGGCGGAGGCTTGAGAGGGGGTCAGGGAGGTCTCTTAGCTTGGGTCCAGCCGAACTGGTGGGAGGGAAGCCCTCTTCCCCACTTTGCTCGGGTTCCAAACAGGAGTCTCTTGGACTCTGATGCCCCGGAAGTACTATCCCTCCCTCAGACTCAAGAATCAGTCTCTTTTTTCCCCCTTTATTGTCAAAGTGAAGTACAGAGGACTTACATTTTCATATGTAAGACAGTGAGTACATTTCTTGTTCAACTTGTTACCTCTTCCCTCATGAAGAGTTAGTCTCTGTCTCCACAGTAAATCTGATGAAGAGGAAGGGGAAAAAATTTAATATTCAGTTACTTTTAGTACAGCATTGTTTTATTGCCTTCTAGATTTAGATTATCCTGCCCAATTTTGTTTAAGCTAGTGCCAAGGATGAAGAATTGGTTAAACTTCATAGCAATGGACCATGGAAAGAAACTATGATATTAACTTATGTTTGGTATTCAGAATCTGTTTTCTTAACACCCCAATCCACAGTAAGTAATATTTTGATATGTGGTAGTGGGAGTTGAGTAAAGGGAAGTCTTTCTAAAGGGTCACTTTGGAACATTTGTAGTCAGCCTGCTTATTCTGTGTCTGTTTCTGGAACCTGAAACATGATCATCTCCAGCCAATTCTCATAGTCCCTATAAGTTTTGTGCAGAAGCAGTCCCACAGAAGATGCCATGGTATTTATAAAAGTGAGCATCGGGGCTGGGGATATGGCCTAGTGGCAAGAGTGCCTGCCTCATATACATGAGGCCCTAGGTTCGATTCCCCAGCACCACATATACAGAAAATGGCCAGAAGTGGCGCTGTGGCTCAAATGGCAGAGTGCTAGCCTTGAGCAAAAAGAAGCCAGGGACAGTGCTCAGGCCCTGAGTCCAAGGCCCAGGACTGGCCAAAAAAAAAAAAAAAGTGAGCATATGGAGAGCTGTTAATTAGCTAGTTCCTGCTGCAAGAAAGTTGTGAATTTAATTTCTGGAAAAATTTCCATTAACCTGTATTTTCTATTTCTAGCATATGTTCCTGATATTTTGATGAATAACATCTTCCTTTTCTACAGGTTGTTACCTGCCTGGCCAGAGGACTCTTCTTTGATGGGAAGGATAGCATCGCCTAAGCACTCTTTGTTGGCAGATTGGCACAGGTGGTAAATTAAGGTAGGATCTAGGTGTGAGTGGAAAGGGGGTTTTGTGAAGATTATATTGAAATAATAGTGCCTTTCATCTTGCCTCTGTCCCACTGCTTTGTTAGGGAAAGAGAGATGTAGCTCTTGCTGGGAAGATGATTGACTTAAGAGTTAGGAAGAGGTATGACCAGATGACTTGAGGTCTTGGGAGAAAGGCTAAGGAATCATTTGGAAGTGGCAAAAAGATGGAAAACATTGAACATTGCCTTGAATATACTAGGTGTATGTTATAAACATTGCCATTGGTACTGTGCCAACCCCATCTTTCTTTCCCTTATTGCTGAATTCAGGGCCTGGCCACTGCCCCTGGGCTTTTGCTCAAGACTAGCATTCTGTCTCTTGAGCAAGAGCTCTACTTCAGCTTTTCTATAGTTAACTGGAGATAAGATTCTCATGGACTTTCCTGCCTGTGCTGGCTTTGAACTATGATAGTCAGATCTGAGTCTCCACAGAAACTAGGATTACAAGTGTGCACATACAGCAAAGTTGGAAATACTCAAAGGCCATTTGTTTCTTCTACTTCAGGTCTATCTCCAGTGGTGGCCTTGGATTGACAGAAGATCATCACTTTTTACAGGTCTGCTGTCAGACACCATCATCCTTCCTCAACCTGACTATGCCCTCTGTTCTGTCCATAATGTTGGTAGAGACTGTGTGTTTAGAAAAGGGACTGTGACTGCTAAACTGTCAACTGACTCCTAATCCTTGCTAACAAATTCGTCTCTGCTCCAGTAAAATTATAAAGACACTGACCTGGAATACACTGAGAAACTCACACTGAACTATATATAACTGGGATTGGACCATGACTGGGACAAAGAATAAGAGCAGAGCACATGCCAAAATTGTGAAAAGGGCAAGTGTACAAGGTAAAGCTGGAGAAGAGAAGGAAGCTACTGGTGTAGTCAAACCAGTAGCCAAGAGTGGCACCAAAGTCAAAGTCAAGGCTAAACCTAAAGCAGATGCAGTGAGAGAGATAAAAACAGTGTCTAAGAATAAGGTTGTTGCTGATATGAAGGAAAGAGCCTGGTCAGAGCCTAAGGTTCCAGTTAAAGCCATAGCAGATTTCGGTTGCAAGAATGAGAATGAGGCTACCAGTTTCAAACGTAAAGATAAGGCTGGTACTGATACGTGGTTCTGGGCTGGGGAAGAGGCTAGTATCAATTCCTGGTTCTGGAAGGGAGAAGAGGCTGGGAGTCGTTCCAGTGTTAAGGATGAAAATAAAGGTAATACTGGTGTCCAGAGTCGTGTTGAGGAATTGGAGCCTGTGGCCAGGCACAGCTGTAAGTCTAGGTCAGGCACTGAGGATGAAGAGGAGGAAGAGAATGTTATTGGGAACTGGTTTTGGGAAGGAGATGATTCCACTTATGACCCTAATCCTAAACCTGTATTCAGGATAGTAAAGCCTCAGCCAGTGGATGAAATTAATGAAAAAAATCGGCCCAAGGACTGGTCTGAGGTAACAATCTGGCCCAAAGCCCCTGCTGTAACTCCAGCAGTATTAGGATTTAGATCCCAGGTGCCATCAGAGACCAGACTCTCTTCATATATTGTTCTGTCCTCAGCCGAGGAAAACAATTGCTCTTTGCCTGGTGCAGCAGCCTGCTCTTCTAAGGGCACTCGTTCCAGTTCACAGCCTATCCCTGAGTACCCATTTGGTTCTGACCCTTGTATCCAGACCATAGATGAGATTAGGCACCAAATTAAGATCAGGGAAGTGAATGGAACTAAGCCATTTTCTTGCCCTTGCAAAATGGAACCCTACTTGGGTTCTGGGGAATTTGAAAAACTTGTTTATATACTTAAGACAACTACTGATCCTCTCATTCATAAAATTGCACAGATTGCAATGGGTATCTATAAGGTTCATTCATTTGCCCAAGAATTCATCAATGAAGTGGGTGTAGTGACACTGATTGAAAGCTTACTCAGTTTTCCCTCCCCTGAAGTGAGAAAAAAGGCTGTAATTACTCGAAAGCCTCCTTTTGGAGATGAAAAACAACATAGGATTGAATTACATGTTAAGCATATGTGTCAGGAAACTATATCTTTCCCTTTGAACTCACGTGGACAGCAATCTGGATTAAAGATACTAGGACAACTGACTACTGATTATATCCATCATTACATTGTCGTCAGTTACTATTCAGAACTTTTTCATTTTTTGTCTCAGGGAAATCATAAAACTAGAAATCTTGTTTTGAAAATACTCTTGAATATGTCTGAAAATCCAGCTGCAGCCAGAGACATGGTCACTATGAAGGCACTGACAGCATTTAAACTTATTTTTAACCCAGAAGAGGCAAAAGCCAATCTTGTTAGTGCTGTGGCCATATTTATTAACATAAAAGAGCATATTCGAAAGGGCACAATTGTAGTTGTTGATCACTTGAGTTATAATACACTTACAGCTATTTTCTGTGAAGTTAAAGCAATTATTGAAGCAATGTAAAATGAGCTAGAAATGAAAGAATACTGAAAATACCAAACATTAAATTTTACATCTTTTGATGCAGTGTTATCTGTTACAGGATCTACCTTGGTGTATCAAATGAATATTATGTCTTGAGATGACAATGTTTGTAGATTTTTTTTAATCTTGTCTGGAGTGGCAGATTTTTTGATATTGTACTTAAAAAATAGCAAACCAGTTCATCATAAGTAAACTAGTTTGATCATTAGTATCTGCTTGGATCTATTTGTAGCATTAAATGGCAAAGTTACTGATTTGAAATCTAGTTGTAGAAATAAGGCATATACATACATAAAAATAACCAATAATACCTACTGTGTGTGTGTGTATGTGTATGTATACATATACATATGCTCTTTGCCAATGCGTCCTCACATTGCGCGGAGACAGGGTTTATTATAGGCTGTTTGATATAAGAGAAATTTCTATTTTTCTCCTATTACAGCTGTAGCAAATAGTCATTCTCTAACATAGAATTGGCCCTGAATCTCAAGACAAAATGCACAGTTTACTTTCTCTTCTGCAACTACCTTTATAACTCTTAAATTTTAAGCTTATTTCATTTATGACAACCCTCTTCCAATCTGTCAGACTACTGTCACCATATTTATAAATTTTTTTCCTTTAACAGTTA
Organism: Perognathus longimembris pacificus; assembly: GCF_023159225.1. Lineage (NCBI taxonomy): Eukaryota > Metazoa > Chordata > Mammalia > Rodentia > Heteromyidae > Perognathus > Perognathus longimembris. Next base: position 37,941,031 of record NC_063188.1, read on the forward strand.
CCTATGTTACATTCTTTTTTTTCTTGTTAGCGTACATTAGTTATGCAAAGGATGATTTCACTATTAAAATTTTCAATTGTTACATTTCCATGGGTACTTACTTAAGAGGTATCTTATCAAGAATTAGAGGCATTGAATACTTATATATTTCCACAGCTGAGAAGTGGCATACTTGTTTTGGTGTGTGTGTGTGTGAGAGAGAGAGAGAGAGAGACAGAGACAGAGAATTGTACAGAGGTTTGAACTCAGGGCCTGGGTGCTTCCACTAAACTTTTTAGCCCAAGACTAGTGCTCTTTGAGCCACAGCTCCACTTCTTTTTTTTCTTTCTGGTTTTGGAGAAGAGTGTCTCATGGACTCTCCTGTCTGGGCTGTCTTTGAACCACAGTCCTCAGATTTCAGCCTTCTGAGTAGCTAGGAGTACAGGTGTGAGCCACTGTTGCCTGGCAGGCATAACTGTTTTACCCGACACCAGAACCCCTCTAACATACCACCCTGCTGTTCTTCATATTTTTGGTTGATTGAATTCAAAGCTCAGAGACTGTTTGGTTATAGTGGTTTAATTTTGCAATGGATAATGTCCCTGACAGGTGTTACAGTTCTTACCCTCCTTCCAATCCATTGGTCCATTAGCATTTATGTCTGGAGGTATGAGAAAAGTCTGAGGTGAATGTGTATATTTTACCTGGCATCATATGACAGATGGTAGGTATCCAAAATTTTGAATAAATAAGTTGTAGATGTAGAGGCATCAGAATATAAAACTTGATATGCACCCTTCCTTCTTTCCATATAGACTTTACCCCTGAAAAGCTAGAATCATTCTGTACATTTTTTCATGCCCTGCATTGAAAGAATACTAGTTTTTTGCTTTTTTCCTCATAAAATCATATACCGCAGTTTTAAAAATCATTGTCCTTGTATGTTATCTGAAAGGCCAGAAAAGCTCAGAAAAACCCAGTTTCTACAATTCTAGTAGCCAAAATTGAGGTTTAACTGGGGAAATTGAGAACAAATTGGAGAAATTTGAAACAAGGAAAGCCAGGAGAAAGGCTAACTCAAAACCATCTCAGAACCCTTGGGCTAAGTTTGAATTCTCTGAGACTTGTGGTAGAAATTACAACCCTTGAGAGATAGGGAGAAAGTATATTTTGAAATTTTTCAGATAGTTATGGAACAAAAACGAGATTATACTGTAAATACTACTCTTGATTTTTTTTTCCTCCACTGACTATATTGTTATGCCAAGTTGCGAAACGACCACCAAGAAAGCCACCGAGACTCAGTCATTCCGAAATGCAAAAGCAAGGCAAGACTTTATTCAGGCGAGTTGCAACTCGGGCCTCGTCCTACCCACCGACACTGCAGAGGTTAGGAGGAAGCCCCGAGCTGCGATTGCACAGGGCTTATAAAGGCAAAAAACAAAGTTACAGCCATCAGGTGTTCAAGTAAGACAAAAAACAAAGTTACAGCAATCAGGTGTTCAAGCAAGCAAGATTAGGACACGGGTACAAATCTGATTGGCTCAGGGCTCGAGGTATTCTGGGGGCGGTTAGAGTTAAGCATTCCCAGCGGTTAGAGTTCTTGACCGGCTGGGCCCTAATAAGCTTGTCCTGGGTTTGCTCAAAGGGCCTGCTTATCTCAGGTTCGCATGGTAAAGTGGGGCCTTACTTCAAAGTCTGGCTCTTCATTGTGAACATATTTCTATGTCAACAATATGCTTCTACAAAATATTTTTAATCACTTCATGATTTTACTGTGATAACAGTTGGTGTAAAGTGTTATAGTTTTTTCATTGGATATTCAATGTGATATGTGTGCAAATTTATTTATTTGCAGAATTAAGGAGTGTAGAATTCACCATCTTACCTTTTCCTCTTAAAAGTTATCTTTACAATTAAGTGCTATACAGATCTACTACATGCTTTTTACTTAATAGCGTTATTGAGATTTTACTAACATACATGAAATTGTATATTTAAAGCACACCATTTGGATAAGTTTTGACATAAATATATGAAACAGTAACTACAAGCTAGTAAACAACTATCACCCCCAAAGCTTCTATATGTCCCTGTAATTCCTCCTTCCTATTTTTTCTGTGTCCCTCTAACTCAAGGCAGCTACTGATATGCTTTGTGAACACAATCATTTTTCATTTTCTGTAATCATATATATATATATATATAAATGGAATCATACTTCATGTGGTCTTGGAAGGGGGAATCTGGCTTATTTCACTAAGCCAAATTATTTGAGTTTCATTTATGTCATGTGTCTCAATAGGATGCCATGTAGGAGTAGTCCACAATATGGCTTTAACAAAATTTGTTTATTTACTAAACTGTTAATGAGCATCAAGTTCAGAATTTAGTCATTACAAGTAAAGCTGCTATGAGAATTCATGTAGAAATGTTTCAATTGGTGTACACTTTTATTCCTTCTGGATAAATACTAATATATTTAACATTTTCCAAAGTAGTGATACTATTTTACATTCTAACAGCAGTTTATAAGAGTAATGATTCCTCTACTTCCTTGCTAGTATTTGCTGTGGCCAGTCTTTTAAGATTTTATCCATATTTCATAGTACTAGCTTGCATTTCTAGTAATGATATTGACTGTCTTTTCATATGTATATTTGTCATCCCTGTATCTTCGGTGAAATATGTCTAAATCTTTGTCCATTTAAAAAGTTTTAGTTTTTGATTTTTGTAGTTGCTTTTAAGAGATTTTGTATGTAATGTGATGCATATAAAATGATACAAGTGTGTTGTCAAATATATTTTGCAGATATTTTCTCACAATCTGTGATATATCTATTCTATTAATGATGTCTTTTGAACAGAGTTTTTGATTAGTAGCAATTATTTTGCTCATTTGACCTTGATGTTACTTATAAGAAATCATTACCCGATCAAGGACACAGAAATATTATCCTTTATTGCCTTCTAGAAGTTTTATAGTTTTAGGATTTGCAGTTAGGACTGTGATCTACTTTGAGTTCATCTTATACATGGTGCAAGTTATATCAAAGTTCATATTTTGTCCTAGCCATATCCAACTGTTTTAGTACCATTTACTAACTGGACTCTCCTTTGAGCTGCCTTTGCCTTTTTGTCAAAAATAAGTTGCTCCCATATATTCAGGTCTATTTCCATGTCTATACTGTTGCATTTATCTTTTTCTGTATCTTGATCCCAATACTACTTTGTCTTGAAATTAGGCAGCATAATTCTTTGAACTTTATTCTTTTTTGGAGTTATTTTGCTGTTTTGTATTTCTATAGGAGCTTTAGAAATTTGTCAATTTCTACAAATATTCTAGCTAATATTTTGATGAGTATAACTTTGAATCAATAGATAAATTTGGCAACATCGGACATCTAACAGTATTGAATAAAGATATCTCACTTTTGCTAAGTATCTTTTATTTACTCCCAGGAGCATTTTTACTCATGTGATATTAGTTTTCAGCAGGTGCATATGTTCTTTTTATGGCCGTATCGCATATAATTCAGCCCCTTGGTGATGAACACTTACAAGTTTTTTTTTCCTATGAGAATTGAGACCACAGTGAATGTCTTTGTTCATGTCTTCACATCTATATGAAGATGTACTAAGGTAGATTTCTTGTAATGGGACTGCTTTGTTTAAAAGACCATATAAAGCTATTTTTTGTAGCTGAATTCTGCCACAAACATACCTGCATTTGAACATGTTGGGTTTTTCATCACAGTGTGAGAGAAAACAGATCTTGGGAGGCTTCAGTAAGAAATGACTTAGATGATTTGAGAAAGTATTTAAGGAAGTGAGGCTTTGCTATAGATCGAAACAGTCCAAGAGATATCTCCTTTGATACCTTTTTAAAAAACTTAATTGTGAAGGTGATGTACAGAGGGGTTACAGTTATATGTATAAAGTAGTGAGTACATTTCTTGACTAACTTGTTCCCCTCTCCCTTATTTTTCTCTCAATTTTCCCTCCTCCATCCCCCCCCAAGTTGTACAGTTCATTTCCAACATATTGTCATAAGAGTATTGCTTTTGCTTTGGTTCACCCTTTGTTCTTTGTCTCACGATTTTGTTGTTCCCTTTCCCTTCCCCAATTCAGATAAACATATATACAATACCCAGGTTACCAAAATCAAATGCATTGACTATAGGGGATAAACTATAGGGGAAAAAATAGCTTCACATACTACATTAAAAACAACAACAACAGCAACATCATCTTGTTTACATATCTTGGAGTTCATTTTGCTTAGCTTCATCTTATATGATCTTATGTACATAGCTACTGAGCTACTGTGATCCTCTGCTAGGACTATCTTAGACATTTACTAGTTATTACAAATGACGGAAACGATAGAATCTACATTTCTTTGGGTCTCAAGTAAATCTTGTTCTGTATGTGGGGAATACTTAACTAAGGCAAAATATTTGGATTTTTGTGACGGAGACAGTTTTTTTCCATTTATACTTGCTTACAGAGTGCCCTTAGTTTTGATTTAATATATTACAGTCACAGGATAACCTCATATGAAGTTAAAGTTCTATGAAATCATTATAATTGATAAGAGAACACAAAGGCCTACCTGTGAGTTCCATGGCAGGTCTTTGGTGTCAGGGGCTGCATTTATTTTTCTCATGGATATTTATAAATTCCTACTCAACCCATAGAAAATGAATGTTTATCTCTGTATAATCTTGCCCAATATTTGTCATCAATATTTTAAGCTTTCCTTTTCATATGCAGAAACCTATTTTTTTTTACTTAAGAGTTCAGGTTTTTAATCACTATTATGTTGGTTCTCTAGATTTCAGTTTGGTATATACCATCCTTCTTTGTACAATTCTTTTTCTCTGCATGCCAGTATTTGGGCTTGAACTCATAGTCTTTGCACTCACCAGTTTATTTTATTTTTTCAGAATTATTTTATTATCTTTAAGTAAAAGAAAAGGATATCTCTTACAACACATTGAAAAGGTCCCATACCTTTGCAAAGATTAAACCTTCATCTAACATGTACCACATTTTCTTTTTTCATTCTTCCTTTGATGGGCTCTAAGGGTCACCATAAGACCCCATTACCACTGATTATTCTGTGATATAAAAAGCTGAGCACTTAAATACTACTAAGCATCCACCTATTATATAAACAAAACAATGAGATGTGAAGCACAAGATATTCACCAAAGCAATTCCTCATTTTAAAGATCAAAGTTGAGAACTGCGGGCTGGGAATATGGCCTAGTGGCAAGAGTGCTTGCCTCGTATACATGAAGCCCTGGGTTCAGTTCCCCAGCACCACATATATAGAAAACGGCCAGAAGTGGCACTGTGGCTCAAGTGGCAGAGTGCTAGCCTTGAGCAAAAAGAAGCCAGGGACAGTGTTCAGCCCCTGAATCCAAGGCCCAGGACTGGCCAAAAAAAAAAAAAAAGTTGAGAACTGAATGTTAGTTCCTTGGACAGCAGCTACCTTTGCCTCTAGAAATTGTATTCATGCAAAAGTATCTTCAATGGATTGCAGTTTGGAACATTCAAAACTATTATGGAAGCAACAGGTTGAATTCAAGCAGGTCTTTTCTTCAATTTTTATTCATTCCCACCACAAATCAGGCAAACCTCATAATTCAAATGAAGCAATTCAAACTGCACATGGGTGTTTCTCAAATGTACTGTACATGCAATCATATTTTGCATTTGCTGTCTTATTAAATACTGAGATCTTAATTGATGAACCAATTTAAATGATACTTCAATCATTTGATATATTTTATACAATATTTTGTTGAATAGTTAAGAAAATAATTAGAAATTCCTTTAATTACCTGGAAATTTGAAAATAATAGTCATTATATAAGCATTTATAAATACTTCATTTTCTCTGAGACTTACGTTGTATTTTACTGAAATGTATACTCTTGCATTGATTTTAAATTATTCTGGTCTTATAATTTGTTTAAGTACAAAACAAAGCGAAATGACTCTGTCATGCTTCTTCTGAATGTCCATTAGGACTAGGTGGTATTATTACTGTATTTTTAAATTCTTGGTGTCAGGAAGTTTGAATTCAAGACATGCTTTCCAAGCAAGCATTCTACTTACTGCACAAGCCATGCTCCAGTCCTTTTGCTTTTAGTTTGTTTTTCAGTGTCTCACTTATTTTTTTGCCCTAGCTATCCTCAGACCATAATCTTCCTATCTCTACCTACCACATGGCTCAGATTACAGGCTTACACTGTTTCTGAGGGAAGTAAGGAGAGATGGAATGACTTACTTGTCATAAAGTGAAAGCATGGTGGCTATAACCTCAGAATTCAGATCACAAAAATCTTATTGCAGTATTCTCTTCAGCAGAATCATTATTTTGCTTTATTTAGAAGGATCTTTCTGTACTTTAAAGAACACAATACCATGTCCTCTTGCTTCTATGCCACTGGTAGAGAAAATAAGAAGACAGGACTCAAAGACACCTAATAGTTACTTAGACATTCATGTTCTTAGTGCTGAACATGGTAGTGCATGCCTGTTAACCCTAGGACTTGGGAAGCACAGGGATGTAGATTATAAATTTAAGACCAGCTTGGCTGTATGACATACCATTTCCTGAATTTTGTCTCTGTTCCCTAAAAGAAACTGTTTCAGAGATAGTCACTTACCCAAAATATTAACAGCTTTAAGTGGTAGCCTAACTGTTTCATTATGAGCCTGAAACATTTTATATTTACACTTATAATGTTATGTTTCAATGCCCATATATCTCTATTATGTGCTGGTAAAATATCTATTAGTTAATTCATGGGGAAATTCGTTTGTTGAATGTAAAGCACTGGCCGAAAGATGCTGCTTTACAAACTATAATTAGACTTTTCTCCTGCCAGTTGTGTAAAATAAAAAGAAAATTCAAATGAGTATTTTGCCAATTATATTTTATCTATTTGTCTTTTTATGACTATGCATTAATCTTATAAAACTGGTTTTCATTATGCAGCTTAATTTATGTACATAATGTGCTTTGATCATATTCACACCCCATTACTCTCATTTGTACTCTTCCTCCTTATATAAGTTCCCTCCCTTTTCCAAATAGTCTCTCTTCTTTTCTACTTTCAGGAACCAGACAAGGAGGTCCACCCTCCCTACTCTTCAACATAGTACTGGAATTCCTAGCAAGAGCAATAAGGCAAGAGAAAAAAAACATAAAGGGTATCCAAATAGGGAAAGAAGTAAAACTCTCTGTCTTTGCAGATGACATGATCCTGTATTTAAAGAAACCAATACATTTCTCCCCTGAGTGACTTGAGCTGATTCAAAACTTTGGCAAAGTAGCAGGGTATAAAATTAACTCACAGCTGGCCACGCTGGGTCACACTTGCAATCCTAGCTACTCAGGAGACAGATCTGAGAATTACAGTTCGAAGTAAGCCAGGGCAGAAAAGTCCCTGTGAAACTATTATCTCCAATTAGTCACTCAAAACCAGGAAGTGGTACCGAGGCTAATGTGGCAGAGTGTTAGCCTTGAGAACAGAAAGGCTTAGAGACAGCACCCAAGTCCTGAGTTCAAGCCCCACAACCAACAACAACAACAACAAAATTCAACCTACAAAAGTGAGTAGCTTTTCTATATGCCAACAAAGAGAAGACCGAGACTGAAATCAGGAAAGCAACTGAAAAACCAGAGTGATTCCATTTTGAAAAAGAGGCAGCCATGTTAGAATTACAGCTGATTCTGAGAAGCTGAGAGTGCAGTCACTGGGAAAAATCACAACTATGTGCCCATCCAGTAGCCGGCCAAACAACAGATAGGGGGCAAGCTGACCTAGCCAAGAATAAATCGTTGCTGTTTTGAAACATGCAGATGGCCCCTAACCAACATATCAGGCATTGCTGAAGGTCGACCAATAGGATAGCTTCCAACATGGGTAGCCCCTAAAGTTGTTTGTTCACCTGTATAAAAAGTGTGCAATCCCCTTTCTCAAGGCCCTTGTCTCTCAGCTGCGTCTGGTGAGCACGTTGGCCCGAGTGCGCATTCACTAATAGACCGGTACCTTTGCTTTTGCATTGATCTTGGTCTCAGTGGTCTTTGGGGTATCAGGATTTGGGCACAACACAGCTCCATTTGTAATAGATTTAAAAAAAATCTAGGATGTGAAGGACCTATCAAAGATGTGAGGGACCACTATTGTGAAAAACTTAAAAATCTGAAAGAAAAATTGAAGCAGATTGAAGGAAATGGAAAAACTTTGTATGTTCCTGGATGGGAAGAATTCACATTGTGAAAAAATGGCAATACTGCCCAGAGTAATTTACAAATTCAGTGTAATACCTACCAAAATCCCAACAACTTTCTTCAAAGAAATAGAGAAAGCAATCCAAAAATTCATATAGAATAGTAAAATGGTAAATTCTATATGTATATATGTACACAAAAATGTGTTTTATTTTTAACCAAAACAAAGGGAGGGATGAGAAATGCAACAGCAAGATTTATCAAAAGTATTTACTGCTTTGTGACATGTGGTTAACTCTTTGAAGGAAGCACTTCAAACATGTTTGTTGATTTGGGCAATTTATGGTGGAAAGAATTTCTCTTCCCACCAGGGACTTGAAGAGAAACTTCATCCAATGGATTTCTTTCCATTCATCTCTCTCATTCATTATTCCTGGAGATGGGGTGGTTTCTCAGAAGCCCTTTACCCGGTCGTCATCAATACAAACAGCTCCTCTCCCTTTGCTAGGAGGACTTGATTAATTTCTTTAACAGGATATACTCTATGAATATATTTTCATTCTATGACAAAATATTTTCTCCCAGCCAGAAACTATTGAATCTGAGCAGAATCAGTTCTAGCTACTTCCCAGAAGCAGCCCTTCCCCAAAGGAGCGTCTACCTCCATGTTTCTCTGTACTAATCCATCAGCCTCAGAACGAGACTTATCAGATTTCAGTGCCCTGGGAAATTGTGGACTATACATCTAATATGTGCATTGCAGCTTTGACTCCTTTCCTTTACAGCTTCAGTGTGTCTGTGGAAACAGGCTGATCAGTACATTTGAAGAGGAACGTAACTTTTTGAAGACAAACCTTCCTAGTGATAAAAAATATGTTAGATCTTTACCCTGCTAGTGGAGAGTGTGAGCTACCAATATGAATACCCCGAGGGTCAACATGATCTGGAGAGCTTGTGGAAAGAAGAAAAGTACTGGCACATTTCTCTTTGCTATGAGTCCATACCACTCCTATGTGTTTTCATAAGGGTAGAGAGAGGAAAGAGTGATGATACTATTTTTATTCAAAGGAAGTCACCACTCATCCCTTTTCTTCATGGGCTCTATATTTCCTGTTCCATTATTTTACTCCTGTTTTACAAGATAAAATCATGCTTCATTTGAGCTTCTGAAGGGTAAGAGAAAATCCTCATTCTCAGGATACTACAGTGATTGTTGGGGGATCTTCCTGGATAGATGGCAGATCCCAGGACTTCAGGATGTTCTTGTCTCATGGTGAGTCCCTTCACTCTTAACTTCACATGGAAGTACATAAATGTGATATGTGTGAATGCCATTGCTTTGTGGCAGAGTGGTACAAGCCCAACACAAGTGGAGGCCAAGCACATGGAGGATGAGCCAGCGCCCAGTTCTTGGCCTCCTGAGCCTGAGTTTCCTCATCCTGTTCTCATGCCAGATATGTGTTGTTATTCTGTTCTCACTAGGGGCCCCTGCAGTCATAAATGGCTGTGTAGAAGGAATGAGGAAGGGACAGGGCAGATAGAGAGCCAGAGGGTGGCCCCTGGAGGACCTGCTGTTTTCTGCCCTCATCCCTTGGAGGAGTTGGGAAAAGGACAAAAATCATCACCCTGTTTCCTGTTGATCCACACACTGTCACCTTCCTAACTTCTACAGTAAAATTCGGGAACCAATCAATACACATGACCCCACTGTTGTGTCTCATGGCCCAAAGGATTTCATCTCCACCACAATCTTCCCTACCATGAGGGGCTGTTGAGTGAGTAACCAAGGGATACAATACTGGGGAATCTGAAAACAATCAACTTTCAGATGGGAAGCTGCTGGTTATACTGGGTGAGAGCAAGAAATGGATCCTCATTCCCATGTGAGTACTTGAGTGGAAATGGTCTTAGCCTCTGTCAGCTGAGCTTGGCTGTCTGTGAAATGAGCCTCACTATACCTTTGTCACTCCACCTGAGGGGAAATGAGGAAACCTCTGAAGTGTCCATGGGGCACATGGAGCTTTCCCCCAGGGGCAGACACCAATGACCCCGAACCATGCATGAGCTTTGATGCTCAGAGCGCCTCTGGAAAGAGCAACAAGTGATGAGATATATCCTAGAATATGTGGACTTTGGGCTGATACCATGTAGTACACTGGATTACCTGTGTGGGATGGGAAAGGGGAGAGTCACATAATTTTTACTCACCTGCTTTCTTGTCCCCTTATTTTACTATCTAGTTTGACACCAGAAGAGCAGTTTCCCATTGACTCCAAGGAAGAAGGGACATGACAGAACAGGAAAATATGGATTCTTGATGAAAGATTGGAATCAATATACCAAGTATCCCTCACTACAGGACCAAGGCTGTTCTGGCCTCACCCCAGCACCGTGCTACCAAACAACAGCAGCCTGAACTTTGCCTCAGAAAACACAGTTTATATTTGGAACCACTGCTGAAGTTGAGTTGACTTTTAAAATCAGAATAGTCATATGTTAGGCAAAATCTCAGCTGACACTCAGAATGTTCAATTTTGTGTAATATCTTTCCCCATGAGTGTGGGCAGAACCTGGGAAACATGATGAGATACCACTTCCATGATTACGTTCTTTTGTATAGGTGAGTCTGAGCTAAATAAGCTCTTTATAAGCAGAGAATTTTCTCTGGTGAGCAGAGGAGGAAAAGTTAGAGATTCAAAGCATGGGAAAGTGCAGCGTTGCTTAATAGGAGATATGGTGGGCACATGGCGAAGAACTGGGTAGTCCTTAGGTGCTGAGAGCACCCCTGGGTGACAGCCATCAAGGGAATGGAGACTTCAGTTTCGTTAGTCATTGGGGAATGATTTCTATAGCAACATAAGTGGTATTGAAACCAGATTTTACCTAAAGCCTTCAGATTACACCTCACCAAATCTGTGCTGATGCCTTAGACTCCAGCCTTGTGAGACTCTGAGCAGAGAATGACGTTATGTCCTGCCAGATTTCTGACCTACAGACCTGGGAGCTAAAGAGGGGTAGATGTCAGTCACTGCACTTGTGATTAAACACCTAGAAAATCAATGAGTTCCAGTTAAGTGAAATCCATACTGAATGCATGTATGTTTATATATACACATACACAATGTGGGGTGTGTGTGTGTGTGTGTGTGTGTATGTGTGTGTGTGTGTATAGGATAATTGTAGGGAATAAAGCACATAAGAGCTTCTGCTAATGCTTGATGTGTTGAAGATTGTGAATAGACCATAGTTGGCTTGAATATACTGTCCAATTCTAAATGGGCAAAGGATTATTTATCAATCAGAGCCTAAACCTATTAGAAATTCAAGTAGGGTGTGTTAAACTTTCATCAATCTATATATTGCTAAATCTTTGGGGCTGCTATCAATATGAGAATTTTTGAAATTAAGGTTGTTATCAACATTTGTTTGTGAGTCTTTTGATAGAAATGTACTTTTATTCTCTAGGGTAAATACTTAGATGTGCAATGGCTGATATGTTATCACAAGTGTAAGTTTAACATTGTGGAACACTACCCACCTGTTCAGTCCTTTTAAATTTACCTATTCATGTGAGATTGTAATAGTATATTCTCGTTTTAATTTTTCTAATTATTAATATTTTCAGCATCTTTTCATATGCTTAGTTGATAGTTATGTATCTTCTGAGGTGGGGTAGTTATCCAAATAATTTGCCTATAATTATTGGAGAGTTTTTTTCCTGCTGAAATTTTTTTTATATATTTAATTTTTTTCAAATTTTTATTATCAAACTGATGTACAGAGAGGTTACAGTTTCATGCATTAGGCATTGGATACATTTCTTGTACTGTTTGTTATCTTGTCCCTCATACCCCCCCTCCTCCCCCTTTCCTTTCCCCCCCCCCTGAGGTGTTCAGTTCACTTACACCAAACAGTTTTGCAAGTATTGCTTTTGTAGTTGTTTGTCTTTTTTTTTACCCTGTGTCTCTCAATTTTGGTATTCCCTTTCAATTTCCTACTTCTAATACCAGTATACACGGTTTCCAATATACTCAGATAAGATTACAGATATAGTGTAGGTACAACCACAGGAAGGTGATACAAGAACATCATCAATAATAGAAGCTACAGATACACATGGGACGTTGAAAGTGGTTACAACTGTGATATAACAATTGTTTCCATAACATGGAGTTCATTTCACTTAGCATCATCTTAGGTGTTCATAAGGGTATAGCTATTGGGCTCTTGTGATGCTCTGCTATGACTTGCCTAAACCTGTGCTAATTATTCCCAATAAGGGAGACCATAGAGTCCATGTTTCTTTGGGTCTGGCTCACTTCACTTAGTATAATTTTTTCCAAGTCCTTCCATTTCCTTACAAATGGGGCAATGTCATTCTTTCTGATAGAGGCATAAAATTCCATTGTGTATATGTACCACATTTTCCTGATCCATTCGTCTACTGAGGGGCATCTGGGTTGGTTCCAGCTTGCTAAAATTTTTTGTGTGCCAGTCCTGGGACTGGAGCTCAGAGCCTGGGTGTTGTCCCTAAGCTTTTTTTTTTTTTTCAAATTTTTATTATCAAACTGATGTACAGAGAGGTTACAGTTTAATACATTAGGCATTGGATACATTTCTTGTACTGTTTGTTACCTTGTCCCTCATACCCCCCTCCCCCCTCCCCTTTACCCTATCCCCCCTGAGGTGTTCAGTTCACTTACACTAAACAGTTTTGCAAGTATAGCTTTTGTAGTTGTTTGTCTTTTCTTACCCTGTGTCTCTCAATTTTGGTATTCCCTTTCAATTTCCTACTTCCAATACCAGTATACACGGTTTCCAATATACTCAGATAAGATTACAGATATAGTGTAGGTACAACCACAGGAAGGTGATACAAGAACATCATCAATAATAGAAGCTACAGATACACATGGGACGTTGAAAGTAGTTACAACTGTGATATAACGATTGTCTCCATAACATGGAGTTCATTTCACTTAGCATCATCTTAGGTGTTCATAAGGGTATAGCTATTGGGCTCTTGTGATGCTCTGCTATGACTTGCCTAAACCTGTACTAATTATTCCCAATAAGGGAGACCATAGAGTCCATGTTTCTTTGGGTCTGGCTCACTTCACTTAGTATAATTTTTTCCAAGTCCTTCCATTTCCTTTCAAATGGGACAATGTCATTCTTTCTGATAGAGGCATAAAATTCCATTGTGTTTATGTACCACATTTTCCTGATCCATTCGTCTACTGAGCGGCATCTGGGTTGGTTCCAGATTCTCACTATGACAAATTGTGCTGCGATGCTTTTTTTCTTAAGTGTTCTACCACTTGTGTCACAGCTCCACTTCCAGAATTTTAGGTAGTCAATTGGAGGTAAGAGTCTCGTGGACTTTCCTACTCATGCTGACTCTGAACTCACTGTGATCCTCAGATCTCAGCCTCCTGAGTAGCTGAGATTACAGGTGTGAGCCACTGGTGCTCAGCTCTTACTGCGTTTTGTTAGCTTTGTTCTAGATCTCAGATGTGAGCCTTTTGTTAGATATATGAGTTTCAAATATTTTCTTTGATTCAGAGGCTCATCTTTTAATTTACTCAATAGTGTCTTTAGAAGTTTTTGAGATTTAGGTTTTATATTTTTATTTATCATCCAGCTTGAGTTGACTTTTGTATTGGGTGCAATAGGTGTACCACATTATATTTGTACATATGGATATTCAATAGTTCTAACTCAACACATAGAAAAGATAGTTTGCTTTATTAAACTGCTTTTACACCATTGTAAAAAAATTAGTTTTGTTATATTTGTGAGTCAACTTCTGGTTGACCATTCTACTATTTGGTCTACTTTTCTACTTTCATACCCACAGTGGACAGTCTTGATTGCTGTAATTTTTAATTAGTCTTGAGATCAAATAATGTTTGTCCAATTTTGTTTGTTTGCAAAGCTGTTTTCATAATCTAGGCCTCAGACTGGAGACATTGCTTAAATGGTTTAGCACCAGCCATGAACAAGAAAACTGAGCAAGAGCGAAAGGCCTTGAGTTCAATCCTGGATACAGGCATAGTCTAAGTCCTTTGTATTTCCACATGCTTTTTAGAATTAACGTGTCAGTTCATTTTAGAAACACGTATTATTATTCTAAGTGTTGTACTGAATATATCAATCAATCTAGAGTGTGCACCACAGTGATACTGAATTGTCCAAACCATTAAGACAGTGTGCATCTTTATTTCTTTAGATCTTTAATTTATTTTAGCATTTTTGTAGTGTTTAATGTATAGATCTTGCACATGTGTGGGTAGGTTACTCATAGGTATTCTGTACTTCCTGAGGCTTTATAAATGCCAGTAATTAATATTTCTGTGTTTTCACTGGCTGTTATCAAACACATGTTAAATAAACAGTCGCTGTTGACTAATGCTTTGGGTTCAGTTTTTCCTTGGGTTGCTTACTCTACAATGGAAAATGTACTTGATGATTAATACAAATTTTTCATTATTTTGATGTCAGCTTTTTGAAATGGTGCACAATGTACCAAAACAGCAAGAAAAACTATTTAGAGACAAATCTATGGAACACAGGAAATCTATAAGATAAATAGTTTATTAGCTTGCAACTGTATATGTGATCAAAATTGGCTCTGTTGAATTATAGGATTTTTAAAATTAACATTCTTCCAGCAGTCCATTTTAGTGAATTCTTGGGACTGTGAGTGGTGAGAAAAAAAAGAATGAAATTACAATATACTACTGCATCCTTATAAGAATAAATAAAGTCAAGCCAGGCACTAGTGGCTCATGCCTGTAACCCTAGCTACTCAGAAGGCTGAGGTGCGAGGATCACTGTTCAAAGCCAACTTGGGAATAAAAGTCCTTAAGACACTTATTACCATCAACCAACAAAAATCAGGAAGTGGAGTTGTGGCTCAAGTGGTAGAGTGCCAGTCATGAGTATAAAAACTAAGAAACAGCACCTAGCCCCCCCAAAAAACAGGTACACCCATTTCAAAACAGTTCATTTATGGATATGTATATATGCATGTATGTATGAAGTCTATATTACTGAAACTGACAAGAATATATATTGTAAGTAACTCTTGAGATTTTTAATTTAATACAGTTCCTAGAATGTATTATTATGAAAAACCAGTTGTTTTCTTTCCCTAGATTTCCTTGACTAGCGTGATTA